>NW_009597570.1:1787-8692 GCF_000690535.1 Cariama cristata | reverse complement strand
CCGCCTTCTCTTCCAGCCGCCCCCTGTGCTCCGGTTGGGCTCTGAAAGCTGCGGTCAAGCCGAAAGCTGCCAAGGGGAAGGGGAGCAGGGTGCCGGGGTGCTGGGGCAGGTAAGACATCACCCAACCCGAGAGCACCCCTCCGTCACCCACCTTTAACACGGGACCTCTGTGGGGTCCCACGGCAGCGAGCGAGGGGGACACAGCAACCAGGCTGGGTGGCCGGGGGACAGGAAAGGGGAGACACCATGGGGGTGTCCATGGCATGTGGGGGCTGGGGGCTGCAGGGGCCTGTCCCTCCTACCGCTGGCAAAGGAGGAGGGAGAGGAGGAGGGAGAGGAAGGCAGCAGAGCCAGCAGCGGGCTGAGAGCCCCCTCCTGTGGGGTGCGAGCTGCGGTGCTGCTCCTCTGCTGGGGAATGGGCTTTCCCTCCCGGCACAGAGCTTCCTCACCATCTCAGCTTTCTGTTGTCACATCTGGGGGCCTCTGCTGCTCCCTGCTCACCACTAGCACCTGCTACCCCCTGCCCGGTTGCCTCTGGAGAAGGAAGGGGGTTTGGGGCTGTTCCTGGGGGACACAGCACGGACTCCCTCCTGCCAGAAGCAATCCCTCCTCCAGCCTCACGCTTTGTTCTCGGTGCAGACCTGGGGCAGGGAAAGGACCAAGAGGGACCTTTCACCACCCCAGTGCCACCCTGATCCTGAAACCAGTTGAGAACTGAGCTGGAGGCTGAGACCGTTTATCCAGGCACAGCAGGGAAAATGGCAACACAACCTCGGTCTGCCTGGCTTCTGTCTGCTCACTCCCACCAGCATGGTGAGATCAGCATGCCAGGGCAGTGACCCAACACCATCCTTGGTGGGGAGGGAAAGAAACTAAAAAAAAAAAGGCTTTAACTCATACTAAACAGAATGTTAATGAATATACTGCTGGGAGCAAGCTGTACTGATCCCTGGACAAGCAGCTGCATGAACTCTCGCACCTTGTCCACCTCTAAAATATCGGATGCTCAGAACCACATTTGATGACAAGAGTCTTTATTGAAACATCTCACCCTTCTTCACCCAGCTACCTGCAGCAAAAGCACTGGCATCACCCCATAACCTAAGCACTGACCAGTTCTTCCGACTCAGGTGCTTTCAAGGGAGCAGCTCCCCAAAGCATGCAAGGAGGCTGGGATCTTCTCAGCATCTTCCCCCAGCCACGTTATACTGACAGTTTTCTTTCTTTAAATGCCAAAAGTCAGGTAGAGGGGCTCACCAAAATTATATTCAGACTGGTGCATCAAGGTCACATCATCGTAGGTGACGTCCAGAAAAGGACAAGGTCCTGTTGGGGTATTTTGGGTAGACCCCTATCCCACCAAACACATCCATTTTGAGAGGCATCTCCACATCACCATGCCATGCAGAAAACCCTTTCCCATTCTGCAGGATGCTCCAGGAGAAATTGTTCCCCAAGGTGCAGCTATTGCTTTCTGAACCTGTCTGGTGAATGCTTCTGTACATCATGCCAAGGTAAACATCAGCCCCAGCTATCTCAACCTCAAAGTAGTAGTGACTAAAGTACAAACTCTTGTCAAACAGCACCTGATGCCAGTGTTCAAATCTTCCAGGATGATCTGGGTACAGCTGTTCCCAGGCAGCAGTGCCGGTCACTTTTTGGTTGTCTCCAGCTCTGCATCACATGCTAAGGGAAACAGAAATATAGAAAAGAGTGGGTTTGAAACATAAAAGAAACCTTTTTTTGGCTGTAAAGCTGGTCAAATACTGGAAAAGTTTGCCCAGAGAGATTTTGGAGTCTCCATCCTTGCAGATACTCAAACCAAACTGGACATGGCCCCAAGCAGCTTGCTCCAGTGAGCCTTCTCTGAGCAGAGGGGCTGGACTCGAGACCTCCAGAAATTCCTGCTAACCACAGTGATTCCGTGCAATTGTTAACAGGGTCTATCCAGGAACTTTCTCTGTCCTGGTTACCCAACATGAGCTTTGTATTTCAAGTCTGCACACAACCACAGGAGCATTTTCTGTGACTGATGGAAGCTACGGTCATGGTAGGTTTCAGTCATGCACAATAAAACTAATTAACATGTGAAAAATCAAAGGCAAGCTATGCAAGACACTCAAGAAAATTAATCTGAATTGATTTTTCAAGTGGATTAAGATAAGTCACATTAAACTTCTTTGTACCATTTTTAGCAGAATTAAAATGGCCATGACTCAGTTTAGTTCTCCTTAAATGAATGAAAGTAAACTGAATTCCTTGTAAGAGTCTCCTACCAAGGAATTCAATCCATAAACCTTTATTTAATTTGGATTTTCTTTCCTAAGTGTCCTTATGAGTCTAAGCCAGTCCCTGAGACTCTCCTGCAGTCAGTGACAGGAGACAGACACCTCCCGAGCGTGCTGCAGGGCCGTATGTGGAGGTATGTGTCCCAGACTGGTGAGATGAATTTCACTCGGTGTCTCCAGAAATCTCTTACCAACCTCCACCTCCTCCTAAAAGGCAGGTCAGTGTTAAAACCAGCAAACCTAGGACCTACACTTAAGGAAATCACCCCTCGTCTTTGGCTGGGGGGCAAAGATGTGATGGTTGGGTGGTCCAGTTGCAGACATTTTGATCCCACAGACCTCTTCAGGAATAAAAGGAAAGAGAGAAATGATTGCTGACCCAGCACTAACCAGGGGTTATGGTACCTGGGACTTGTGCACCATGGGGACAGGGACAATGATCCCCAGCTGTGCAGGACCAGCTCCTCATGTTGTCTGGAGGATGAGAACCTGCCAGCCAGTGCTGTAGGGGTTCCATCCAAACAGGGGATTTTGTGAGCATATGCAGATGTGGGGCCTGATTCCAGTTTCGTGCTGGGCAACCCCACATCAGCCTCTCAGCACTTTGGGACACATCCTGGGGCTCAGGGTTCTCTGCACAGCACCTCTGCTTCCTCCAACCCACGACCACGTACAGTCATGGGGGACAGAGATCAGAAAGAAATCCCTGACCCCGGGATCTGCAAGCGGTTCATGCAGAGCCGGACAAGAAGTGAGGGGCTGCGTGTCCCGCTGTGATCAGCCACGCTCCCGTGCTGCCTGGAGGCATCCGAGCTGTTTCACAGGGCTGCCTCGACCGCTGGTTTTATTAGAAATTATTCCTGCCTGAAAACAGGCAGGAGGCTGGTTCAGCATCCCAAACGCGCTGTGGCGCTGGTGCTGGAGCCCCCAGCTCTGCGGACATTCGGGGTGCAAAGCGCTTTTCAAGACTGAGCCCAGCCAGCACAAGCCTTTCTCTTCATCACTGCTGGTACGTGGTAGTTTTGCCTTTGCTGAGGAAACTGGGCTGATATATATATATAAACTAGTGGGATTGATGAGGCTCAGCCTCATTACCTTGTGTGGGTACAAACTCAGCCAGTTTATATCTATCTTGCTGCTTGTGAGATTTTTACCAAAGACTTAAAAGGAGCTGGGATAGGGACACCGATAAAGCTCAGGCTTTCCACATCCTTAATCATTATCAGCTGACTGCTGCTGTTTATCATTTTGAAGAAAGACCAGGACAAAGCCAAAAGGAGGGAGGCATAAACCCCTGGTCCTTCTTGCCCTCTGCCCTAGGGTGGTGTTGGAGTGAGACCCAGCATCCCTCTTGGTCTAGGGAATCCCTCCCCTCTCCCTTTGATCATCCCACAACCTGCTAACGCCTCATCACAACCTGTCACTAAAGCCAGGCAAGAAACAGTGCTGTCAGCCCTGAAAACATCTTGGAATCACCATGGTTTTCCCATTCCCTGTCAAGATGAGACCTGAAATTATTCATCAGAAGATAAAGCAGCATTAGCTCCCGGCCTGACCTCGGTCTAGGGGGACTCACCGGGACGGTGAGTTCATGCGTCTTGTCTCGAGCGAGATGAGCAGGGAGTTTGGTCTCTGTTGCTCACACTGTGAGTTCATGCCCTTTTTATCTGGCTGTTTCTCATTCTCTCTAGGTCTGACAAAAAAAGTCCCTCCTCGATTTGAAACATATTCTTAAGGGAAGTTTTGTCAGGACCTCTGAAAATTTCCAGTTTCAGCAAATCAAAAAAATTAAAGAAGTTCCTGGCCTGTTGTGCTTGCTGTCACAGCAGCCAGTGTAATGCTGCAAATCCAAAGCGATGACCTTATCACAAAGAAAAGGCAGTATGGTGGGCTCTAGCCTGGTTCACACACAATTTTCTGTGCCTTTGCTTTTTCCACTCGGTGAGAGCACAGAGCTGTTTATAAGCAAGCACAGCCCCCCAGGTGCAGCTTGCAAAAATAAGTACAGGCAGATATCAAGCTCCATGATGACCCACCTGATTTGCGACAGTGTCCTTCAGCCCGATGTAAACGCTGGGAAGAGCATCCATCCCTGAGCTGAATTCACAGCACTCCTAGCTACAAAATAAACAAAAAAAATCACCTGGTTTAGGCTATGCTCCTGTGCATTGGAGGCATTTTGGAGGCAGGTATGGTGTGCTGCGGTGGTCAGAGCAGGCACTGCTCTCCCAACTCCCCGTCCCTCCAATCGCTGTAATGGGAGACACCTCAGACTACCTCAATTTTAAGAAGAGGCACTTGGTGCTGTGAGCAGGCATCTTCTCCAGTTTGAGCTTACTCTCAATGAAGGCTCACTTGTGCTCTAAGTGGGTCTTTATCCCCTTGGTCTGGTTCACAGCCATGCTCCCCTTCTCTTCCAGAAAGGCCACTACCTCCCGCTGGGCTGTCCCCACTGCCACCGCCAGCAGCCTAAACCCTCCCACAAGGCTTTCCACACCCAGGACAGATGCCTATGGGACAGAAGTCACCTCTTGTATCATCCTTGAAGTCATCTCCTGCTGCCATTGGCCCCTCTCCATCCCAGAGTACCTCCCCTGCAAACACTGGCACATCCAACGCCTTTTTGGAAAGGGAAAACTCAACAGCACAGAGGCAGTTGTGGCTGCAGTAGCTTTGAAACACAGGACTGAGGCTGGTTTTCAAGGAAGTTTGTTACAAAGCTGGTCACACTAGGCAACCTCTGTGACTATTTTGGGTGTTAGAACTTCCATTATGGCTCACACTTCGCTTGAAGATGACAAGTGATGCTGTCAGTCACACCTAGCAGTAGGTGACACTGCTTCTAGGGTGGTTGATGCCTTCAAGAGTGATGATCCACCAAAGATGCACCCAACAGGCAGCTGGATGATATAACCAAGGCTCGATTTGGAGGATAATTCTCCAACAAAACCCTACATAAGGGAGTTCCACCTTCCTGAGATGGAGAAATCTTCATTAGGCTTAAAACAAATCAGCCTGAAAAACAGGATCTTGGTGAGTTTGGCTTTTATTGGGAATATATGGAGTTTGGGGTTCAGATTTCCTGCTCGGCTGGGTGAGACCCAACTTCTTGCACGGCCGGCCTGCTCCACAGCATCAGCAGGGTTTGACATGATCTAAGTTCTCCTGAAGCCCAAAGCACGCAGGAGGCCGTATTTGGGAGTAACTCCATGCTGAACTGTGCATTACAGAGACACTTGAAAGCCAAATCCACACATAGTAAGAGCTCAGCCCAGCAAGCCTTGGCTTTTTAACTCATGCCATAGCGTCTCACACTGGCTTCATCCTTCAGATGTCAGCCAAAATTGTGAATTTTAGACCAGTTCATTCCTAGCTTGCTTGGCTTTAATGAACACAGACTCAACTGCAAGAAACCATCCAGTTGATCCCCTGCTACAGGCTCCTCCTAAAAACTCATCCTAATCTGAAATCTCCCTCACCACAGACTAAGCCCCGATCTCCTCCTCCACCAGGAGCTCTGCTGATGTTCCCCAGAAACCACCTGATAGAAATTGGGCAGAACTGTGACTGTCATTATTTTACAGGGAGGCAGATCATCCATGGCACCAACAGCAAGCTGGGAGCAAACCCAGCTGTGTTCTGCCTTACCATGCTAGACCGGGTGTTATTCTGTAGTTTCAGAATTGCTTTCTCAAGACACTTCAGCTTCCAGTCGTACACTAGGTGGGTCTGAAGAAGTTCATCCTGTGAACAAACCAGAGAGCCAACACTGACCCACCCTCTCTGGGGTCAGAAGACCAAGGAGAGGAAACTCTCCGAGCCCTGTGGTAGGTATTGGATGCCCACAGCTGGAGTGGAGTCCTCTCCAGCAAAAAGAACCAGGTCACCATCCAACTTGGATGACTGCACCTTTTTAACAGCACCAGAAGACATCACCCTCTATTGTCCATCTTTGCCGCCTTCTCCCAAGGCCTGAGAAAGCTCTCTGCCAGCAGCAGGAAATAAAATATTTGTTAATACGTGAACGCAGGCAGAAAGCTCTCTGCCAGCAGCAGGAAATAAAACATTTGTTAATACGTGAACGCAGGCAATGTGCCTGTAGGAATGTAATGCTACCATCCATGATTTTAAAAACTGCTGGAAGAGGAGTATAAAACAGCCACCTCATCCAAGCTCTCACCTGGAGGGAGGGATTCAAACCCACCTTCCAGCCTAAGAAGTGGAGAAGGATGGAAGAAGAGCTGCCAAGCAGTCAGTGTCTGGCCTCAGAGAACCGGTGCATTGGTCCAGCCCTGCCCACAGCTCTAGAGCATCTCAGGCCAAGCGCCTAAAACTGGGCAACAGGGATCCCTGCCAGGGTGAGGTCTCTGAAGACCTGGACTCACGCCTCAGGCCGTTTGATGCTCGCACATCAGCAGAGCTTTCCAGGCAGCCGGGGCGGCAGGTGTAGCACAGGGTGCCCTTGGCACAGCGCTGGCTGCAACATCTGGTAAATGCGCTGGACCGAAAGTTTTATTAAACCTTCCATTGCCACGGTGGCAACAACCACTTGTTTTGGAAGTGGAGCCCCCCTCCTCCCAGGGGGAGGAAGTAAATCCATATAGAGGAAGAACAAAG
>NW_009597570.1:0-1774 GCF_000690535.1 Cariama cristata | reverse complement strand
TCTTTCCCACTTACCTGTCAAACTTGCTTCTAGAGTTACACCTAAAAATATTTACTCCTCACTTACCCAGGCTGTCCATCATGACGAGGTTCCTGTTATACAGTTACGTGCTCTAACCCGTGGGTCAGCAGCTCGGTGTCCTCGGAGGGGCTCACTGCTCCCCAGGGCAGCCTGGCGATGCTCCGGGCAGACGAGGCAGGACATCATCACCACCTCCTCCTTGGCCAAGCAGCAGTCACAGTAAATCTCATTCTTTTTGCTCTTCTGAGTGCTGGCTGCTTTCTCAGAGCTGTTCAAAACCAAAAACATCCTGCATAGGGCAAATCTGGGTGCACCATTTGCTTCGCCTTCCCCACCGACGATGTCCTCCAGGCCAGCTTTGTCCCCAGGGAAGATGTTGCCATCATGACCCCACGCCACAGGGACAGGACCCTCCAGTGCCAGGTCTGGGAGCAGCTCTCCTGGGACAGGCATTTCCTAACCTCTCCCCAAAGCCTGACAAACCAGTGCTGTAATCCTGAAGGCCAGCAAGGAAGGCAGAGCCGCACCTAAGCTCCCCCAGCAATGTGGAGCCTCAACTCTTTCTGTCCTCGCCATGGCAGGATGGCCCTGCGAGGAATCTGCCTGCTTGGCCCCCTCTGCCCCCCGAGCCATCTCAGCCTTCCCACTTCCACCTCCATCACTCTCTGTGCTTCTACCCACAGCCGCTGGAGCATTTTTCTCCTGGTTTAACCTCATACAGAAAGTAGGAAACATAAGGGAATGGTGGCTTGAAAGTACCAAAATGGGAAAAAAATAACGGCCCTTTCCTATTGTTTTTTTGCTGACAGGATGTTTGGCAAAAGTTCATTTTGGCAAAAGTTCCATTTTCAAGCAGTTTTTAAGCAAAGTTCATTCCAGCTTTGCAAAAATTAATTGTATCGGTATTTGTTTTCACCCATTACCCAGAGCAGCGCTCGCAGATGGGGCCGGTCAAACGCCCTGAGGTGCTCTCCCTCCGGACAGCCCTGTGCCTGGGAACGGCCTCAGCAGAGTCTGCGGCAGAAGGTGAGATTTGGCTTAATAACCACCCTGAACACTTTTTTTTAATTATTTTGTAAACTTGGGTTGGTTGTAGCTGCAAGTGAGAAGCAGATAGTTTCAACTGCAGAAATAAATCACACCCCACTCGGAGGATGTTTTTCTGCGTAAATTGTTGGGGAAAAAAAATCTCTCTCCTTTTTTTAAACCCAAGTCCTTCCGTCGCCCAGGGCACCCCAACGTGATCCCACGCAGCGATGCTTTTCATTTCCTATCCCAGGCTCAAATCATCAACCCGTCCCGAGCAGGGACTTGCTGCCCAGCTGAATTTCTCCAGCAATCATTTCTTCTCTCAGAAAGCCAAAGCCGAGCAAAACTGGTTCTTCTGCAAGCTCATACAGCTAAGGAAAAGAGAAAAACATGCTGATAAACATCTCTGATGGCTTCGGGATAGATTTGTATCTGATCTTTTCCCTAAGACAAAATATTTTGGTTATATTTGTCTCCTCAGCAATTGTACATTAAAATGAAAGTTAATGAGATGGGGACTAAATACCCTCAGGATGGGGAAATCTTGACTTCTGGCAAGATTTGAGAGGGTTTTTTACAAAATAAAGTCATGTGAACAGCGGTGTAAATGGTTCAGCTTGAGATTTCCCATAGCGCTTTTTATCTTCAAGCACATTTTGGGTGCAAGGACAGAGGAGCACTTGCCCCTCTGTGTCCTGTGATGTGGCACGACAGACCCCTGAAG
>NW_009597569.1:9137-10922 GCF_000690535.1 Cariama cristata | reverse complement strand
AATTTTATTTAATATTTTAAAAAATATTCTGAGATACATTTCAGTGTATAAAAAACAGAAGACAGGCAGTCCTGACAATTAAAGCTTATCTGTCTTATTGCACAAATGAAAAAAAGTTAATTCAAATAAGCACATTTAAAATTTATCCATTTGTTAGGAAACACAGCCAGCTCTGGAGAGGAGAAAAACAGTTGGGAAAAACTGCCACATTATAAATTTTGGCAGGACAGGAGATGGTGCACGGGAGCATTTTGGCCAATAGCATCATGACATACTCAGGCCCAGAAAGTGTAATTTTTAAGGTGCTCACAAAGCAGATAAGCAACCATTTCTTAAATTTTTCTTGCAAAACTTGTGTGCAAAATTACATGCCTATTTATCTACCTCAGCAGGGTTAAAAGTTTCTAGTTTTTGTGACAGAAAAAAGGGCAGCACCACCAGATCCTTCAGCTTCTCCATGAAATTCTTCAAGGTTGTCAAGCCAAGCAAGTAGCAGACGCCTTGAATCCAATTTTGAATCTGTCATTACATGGTATTGATACAACTGCAGCATCCTCAGCAAACCTTAACTATAAAGGCTTGTGTCCACTTTCCCTGCCAGTTTAAAAGTCAGTTTTAAATGAAGCATTTTGTTTTATGACATCGTTGATAGTAATAGCTCAGTTCTCATTGATTTCTGATGACAGTATCTTCTCTGGTGAAGTATAAGAAGATACAAGAAGCCTGCAGCAAGAATAAAAAAAATTAATTTTCCACTATCAACATGTACTACCTTACAGAAATTATGAAGATAGTGAAAATAAAGGAAGAAATAGAAAAAAACCCTCTAAATCTACAAGTAAATATGGGAAATGGACACTGACCTCCTTCAGGGGTCTTCTGAAGGACTATGGAAACAAGACTTAGAATCAAAACCCAACTGCACTGAACGCAAATCCAAAGAGCCCTGAAAATCTCTGTCACGGAAGGCTTGTTGTCACGTTGTTAAAACATAACAGAGAAATGGGGCTGAACCAAAGCGTTTAATACAAAACTCAAATTCCAGCTGATATGCTTTGTAGCGAGCAGCACATCGTTACGCTGCACTGATTTTTCATCGCCCCAAATATAACGGGCCTGCTGCAACATAGCAGCGTCTTTTGAGTAAAAATACTACTTTGCATTTCAGCATCATCCTACCGCAAATCTCTCACGCAGCAGCGGATTACATCAGCCAACGCCCCCTCACGAAGCACGATGCCATAATCCCCTGAGCAGGGATTAGGACAGGCGCAGAGGGGCCACCCCATCCAAATAGCTCACACTGGAAAGTCAGCAACAGCAAAC
This sequence comes from Cariama cristata, assembly GCF_000690535.1. NCBI lineage: Eukaryota > Metazoa > Chordata > Aves > Cariamiformes > Cariamidae > Cariama > Cariama cristata. The sequence goes on along the minus strand of NW_009597569.1, from coordinate 9,596 downwards.
AGCCTGACGTCCTTCCGTACGAGATCCCATTTCACCCTACGGTGATTGTTAGAGATATCTTCCTGCAAAGATATAAACCAAAACGCCCTTCAGCTAACTGTTGACGGTAGCAATGGGGACTATATTTTCCTCCTGCACAATATCGATAAGAAAAAAACTACAGTATTTCGAAAAATGAGCAAATAATTTGAAACGTATGACAAGAGACAAACAAATGGGTGTTCGTAGCGCTGAGAGGAAGACAAGCTGGAGGAAAGGAAGAAGAGCAGCAGCGGGAGAGGGAGCACAAGGCTGTGCACACCAGCCGCAGTGGAAACGAACCTCATTTCTTACGCATTGCCTTCAGACCTTCTCTGAAGACCTCTTTCTCTTCCCCTCTTCCCTGTGCTGCTGTAAAAGTAGGGGACAAATGGCAGCAACGCTCTGCTTTTAAGGAGCAAAGAGGTTGCTGATGGGTTA
>NW_009597569.1:7226-9127 GCF_000690535.1 Cariama cristata | reverse complement strand
CTGATGACTTTGGGCAGTGCGTGGTGTTTGCCGGGGAGAAGCGGGTGATGCACAGGGGACCACCTTGGTGCTGTGCGTCCGAATAATCCTGGTTCCTTGTTCTTAATTCTGAGCAATGCTAGGAGACAGACAAGATGACATGCAGCTCTGAGGTTTTTTTAAAAAATTGTATTTAAAATTTGTGTTTAAAAAATACAAATAATATTCGCTCCAAAAAATGGAAAGCCTTCTCTACTACTTTTTAGCGGGATTTCGCCCTGGTTAGACTTACTAATCTCTTGAATCAAAAAAATTGCAAATGCTTGACAGAACTGTCTCGTCAGGAGGCGAAGCCAAGGAGTTGAAGCATGCAAAGAAAATTGGGTTGTCAAAAACCAGACATCTCAAAATATTCTCTTGACAGAGGAAAAAATCCCACACACGTTCTGAGCACCCTCTCAGAGGCAATGACTACCAAAAAACCAGAGATGAGCACTTTGCACAAGCACGCTTTTGTGTTTCCAAGTGCTGATTTAAAGCTTCAGCCTTGTGAGCCACTCACAGCAAAACCAGCAACGTCCTCGCCTTCCAGTGCTCAGCCACTGTCCAAATCACATCCCAGAAATGCGAGGTAATACAATTTAAAAAGCCATTATTCTACCTGGTTTATGATCTCTGTCATCTGATATTGTCTTTCTGGTATTTATTTCTCAATTCTGAACCTTACGGTGACCCTTCCTCCCCCTCTCTGGTGTTGTCAACCCAATCTCTCCTGCAGTGTGGAAAAAGTGCATGGAGAAAAATGAAAATATGGAGAAAACCTAAACTTAGTCATTCTTTATGGGTCCAGTGAGATCGATGAAGTTTAGATGGAGTTAGTGTTGCAGTCTTTGGTTTTATCCTGGTTTTGCAAAACGAATAGCAAATCTGAAGGTTCATTATAGTTAATTGCTTTTCATTTGGCCAGTAGAGTACACAGCATCAGAATGCAAAATTAATCTTACTAAACTTGTCCCAATCTGCTTAATGATGAGTATGGCATTATAATCTATTAATTCTTTTTCCAAAAACGTAAAAGAGAAAATCATTTTACAAAATACTACAAAATAATTTACAAAATTTTACAAAATAATAAAAAATGATATATTATTTTATAAAACAAAGATAAATCATTTTACAAAACAAAACCAGTGTTTTATTTTTATACACATTGAAATTAATTTATTCACAACATTCTTTCTTAATGCTCATAAATACCAATACCTTTGGTCAGAAAATCATACATTACACCAATGTTAGTATGTTTTAATAACATCATTATTATCTCTACTATGACAATGTCAGAAAAAAAGCAGAGAACAAGAAAGAGAACAAAAGAGATGGTCCCTGCCCTAATGAGCTTAAAATGTCATTTACCACCACTTTGTTTAAGCAGAGGAGGATGGCTGGTTGCATGCTGACATTTTGGAGCCAGGTTTGATGCTCCCTGGTGGAAGTTCCTTCCTCCGGTTGCAAAGCCCGAGCAGCCACCAGTTCTGCTGGAGCAGGGAGAAGCAGGGGAGCAGGGCTGGCTCTGTTGTCACCGTCTGCTAACACATATGAGCATCAGTTCTATCCTCCCATCCAGACTCTCACACTCCAGCTATAGATACAGGACACTAAAGAAACAATGTGCATGAAGGACATCAAAGCCCAGTGCTCTTCACCAAAAGCTTTAATGCCCCAAAGCCAAGACAGTAACACGAAAGAGGCAATAAAACTGATGTCCAATACACAATGCTTCAGTTAAACCAGCGAGCTTGAAGAGGAGAAATCAACAAAGAGAGGAAAGAGGCTAAAACCTCTTCCCCTGCCTGCCCTCAGCTATATACAGACTTTAATTACTACTTGCAGGATGCCAAGCCGTTGCACGCTCCCTTCCG
>NW_009597569.1:939-7195 GCF_000690535.1 Cariama cristata | reverse complement strand
TGAACCTAATGCCTTTAACCCAATCCCACCCACTCCTTGTACCCAAGACATCATGGGCTTCATTACAAGCAGCAATTTTAGCACCCTGCTACCTGCAGCCTGGTGACTCTCCCTGCACAGGATCCTACAGGTACACTGGTAGGCACAGAAGACACCAGGTTGGACCATAGGGATGTGCAGCGCCATTGTGCTGCACGAAACCCCAGATCCCATACTCCATACTAACAGCGTGCAGGTTAGGGACTGAGTTTGAGCCGTTTTCTACTGAATCTGAAATACCTGAATCCTGAGATCTCTGAGTCGACTTGGTACCGTTTCGGTAGGGAACGTGTTCCCACAGCAGTAGCTCTGGCAGATGCTAGCAGAGTGGATTTTACAACCTGACATTGGAAGTCAGGTCCTCACCTCCTGAAACCAAAATGACACAAATCTGATAACATCCACAGCCTGCCACCGTGCTCATCTCTGTCGTTGGACTTTTAAGGACGAGTAAACAACCTGAGCTTGGTAATGAAAGGTTGTTCTTAATATGACATTTTCTTTCTTATTTTAGGTTTCAGGAAGTCTGGATGGCTTCTTGTTTGACACATGCAATCATTATGTTGTTAACAGAGGTGAGGCACAGGCAGCCCTAGACGAGTCCTTTGTTCTTTTTATAACTCTTAACACACAGATAACATGAAGGGCTTCAAAATACAAGATATCAGCTATACCATTAGAGAACTGATAAGCAAGTAAAGTGCATTTATTGATACCCACAGAGGAAATGAGCCATATTGTTTGGCTTTTAATGGGAATCATTCGGTTTTCAAGAGCATGCATGCTCCAGCTGTCCTCACAGGTGTGACAGTGAGAGGAAAAGCAATTCTGCTGCTAGTCCACAAGCAGAGTAAAGTGTTTTCCAAACAAAGGAAATCAATATTTCTGTGTATCTATCCATGGATATACATCCTATTTAGAGTAAAACACTCACGCAGTTAACTGCATGTATGGTTGTCTCCATTTAGGAGCTTAGCACTTTAATTACACCAAAAATATTGGCAGCTAGATGACGATTTGGCAAAAAAACCCCAAACAGTTGTCAAACCTTTTGATCTCAGTCTCTCTGGGCATGTTCTAAGGAAAATAGGTTGTCAGTGAGCAGCGATCTAATTATTTGCTCCTCGTCTGCCCCAAGGCAGGGCAGTGGAAAAAGGATTCAGTGTTCAGGCGAGTCCTGGCCTCGGGTGAGAGCCACCTGGCAATGCCTCGGCGCGGCGAGGACTGAGATAACCTACCTCATTTCTGGAAAGGAACCAGAAGCAAAAGTGACAATTATATCCACGTACCCGACTGACGGGATTCAGCTGCCACTTGTAATCTAAGTATATAACAAACCATAAGTATTGTGATAGCCTGACTTGCTCCTGGAGGAAGAGGAGTGTTCGGCATACCTGGGCATTTTTCCAACCATGCCTTTTTCTGTGCAGGCTTTGTCTCAGTTAACTGTGCTTACCTTACATTAGGACTGGATCACAGTAACAGAAGGTAATACATAGCCAGGCCAGAAAACTGCTCTCAAATAAGGCCAACAATATGAAAATCGGGTCAACTGAGATCTAGGGTGGTCTCCAAACTTTTCCCAACGTGATCCCACGGGTCTGAATTTCACTTCTGTAATTGAATTTCACCTATGTCTTTGACTTCTCTGTTCTAGGAGACACTGACCATTTCAAGTCATGGATAACAACCAAGATGCTGATTTTAATTCAAAATGTCCACAATGGTCTTTGGGACTTGGTATGGGCTACCAAAGAGCCTCTGATTCTTCTTGTTCAATGCTGTCTTATTTAAAATTGGTAGTAGCTTTTGAGCTAGAAGTCCACCCTTTCTATAACAGAAGGACATTGCCAGCAGTGAGTTTCATTGGCTAGCACATGTATTACTCTTCAGGGCACCTCTGTCTCCAAAGATGGGCTGAGGATTAAGGAAAGCTGTTCTTTGTAAGTCAGGTTTCTCTTGTTCACTTTAGCCCATTATTTTGAGGTTTTACTCTGGATACCCATGCATGGGAGAGGAAATTAATTCTCTATTAAACTTCGAAGAGAATAGGGAACACCATCTTCAGAGATGAAGAAAATCACTTCATTTTACCCAAGATATGTAGTAGCCTGGCTAAGAATGGGTGATGATGGCTGCCACTCGCACTGAGCAGCTTGCTGCATCGCTGTTTGCTCCAAGAGGCAATGGCCCGTTGTTCTGATCCAGCACCTCCTCTTCCCCATGGCCCCCGAGATCACACGGGCTTTGCTGTGTGCAGACATGAACACATGCTCCATTGCCAGAGTGTGTCCTTGGGGTGGCAAATGAAACGTAGCAGATGATGGGTAGAGCATCAGGTCATGGAAAATCTTGGTGTGTCCCCTGAAAATCAGAACACGATGAGACATCACCAGCTGACATCTCTTCTTTATACAGGGTGTATCTATCTAAGTGGTGAAGAATAGAAACCTGTCTTCTGCTCTGGGGCTGTGGGTTTCTCTGGCACTTTGAGCTTCTTTGCTTCATTAGTTTGAAGGAAAATTCCTTAAAATTTTGCTAAGAACCTATGCTGTCATTTATTGCTCCTGTTAAGAATCAGCTTGATGTATTGAAGAAAACCTGCCTTTTAAAGGCAGGACAAAACTTATTTTACAGCCCAGGATCCCACAATATTGTATTTGTGATGTTAAGTACCTTAATTGTATTTTTTCAGCTGATTCAAATCTTACCTAAAATACCTTGCCACATGTCCTTTGTAGGACATTCCACAAGAAAACAGCAGAGCGAGTGGTTTTGCTGTTTCTGCTCTGCAGTACCTGTTTCTCGACACAGCCAAGGTTCTTGCCTGGCAGACCCATCTGACATGCAATCCATGAGGTCGTGCTCGCTGCAAAGGCACACAACGCGCCGTTATTTCCTGCAGACCCCGTTCCGTTTGTGCTGTAAGTCGCGCGATTGCAAAGATCAAAGAGATGCAAAGCACCACGAGTAGGTACACATATTAACACAATGTAAACAGTGCGCATGGAAAGAACTGTTTGACCTTATTTCACTTTCTGCTGCTTTCAGAACAAACACCACGTCAGCACAGTCACTGGTTAGTACTGGAGCAGTGCTATTGCCGTCTCCCCTGCGATAATTTCTGTGGCCATGTAGGCAAATACAGCACTTACACATAGGGTGACACACCAAGAAAGCCTCTGGAGAGATTTCCCCTGTGCTTTGGTGAGCCTTGGGTGAATAGGCACCTTTAACTGAACCAGGTCAAGCTTACAGGAAAGCGCTGGCACGGAGGAGACGTTCCCATCTGGATCATGCCATGAGGTTCCTCTCAAAGGCAAAATGCAGGGGATGGGGATGAGGATGGGGATGAGGATGAAGACGGTAGCATGCACTGTGCTGCTGGGGGAGAAGTCACAACTCCAGTCAGAGCCTCAGCTTAGCAAAGATGTGCGTGACTTATCCTGGTAGAGGTCACAGATCCAGGCTGCTTTAATGCAGCACTCTCTTCTGGTTTTGGGGTTTTTTTGACTGCTACGCACTCCTTTAGTCTCTAGCATCAGCTCCTTCATACCACTGTGGCAGCTTTTTCTTTGAAGATCTCAAAGCACTTTATTAATGGGGAAAAATATCTCACAATCCCCCTAGGAAACAAGGTTAATATTAGGTCCATTTACAAACAGAGGGGTTCTTTGCAGCTTACTGTGATCAGAGTGAGGGGAAAATATGAACAAGGAATGGTCTGGGCAAGTCTCATCTCACCCCACTGTGGTGCTCCTGGGGGAAAGGAGCCAGCTCTCCCAAACCCACCAGCACCCCACCACCATTCATTACTACCGTCTCTGAGCTCACGTAAGAACTGATCATGAGCTACATCTACCTATTTCGAGTACAGTTTTGTGTGAAAAAGCAGCAGAGCATGGTACACCAGTGCAGTAATTGTGCTCTCCCAGCATGATTTAAGACACTGATCCCAATCTAGACCAAGAGAGCTGGACATGACATAGAAAAGTTTACCTATTTTTAAAAGTCTTGCTCAAATCTCTGACTTCCTAGCATATCATATCGTCTAGACTGATAATAAGCAGGAATTTCCACAAGAGCTGATGACACTCTAAATACTCCAAAATCACTTGAGATCCACAGGACACGTGTATGTTGACAGAACAATACAAGCAGCATGTGGCTGATCAACATCCCAAGCAGCCAGATTTTTTTTTGGCAGCCTGCACATACTCCAGCAGTTAACATCAGGAAAAAAAGCAAACTACTTTCTCTTAGGGCAGTATAACACTCTGCCTTCTTAAAGTAATCTTTGTACAATAAATGAGGTCATTCGTAAGCAAGTAAACAGGAGATGGCCTAAATGATAGAGTCTTTCAGAGGTATCCAACGGCTCGTAAAGTGTATATCTAGAGATATCGGAGCTAATTTGTGGGTTTGGCTTGTGGACTTGATTAAGGATGTGGGGCCAAGATATGATCTGCCATTGTACTCACTGACTTTCTGTGCAGAGCCAGTGTACCCACAAGTACCACTGCTCAAGTATTTAGACAAGCTACAAGATGCAGGGGCATAGGGATGCCTGGGACGAGCAGGCATCTCACAGAGCTGAACCCTACGGCCAGGTCTGTCCCTGCATCCCCATGGTAGATGGGAGCATGGGATCGGAGCCATCAGTGCTCCCACCCAGAGCCCACTGCCCACTCCAGGCCCTATGCATCTGCTAAAGGAAAACGGATGGGCTCAAGGGTAGGTTGTAACAGTCCTGATCCCCTTGCAGCTGAGCAGGATGGAGCAGGTAAACGAGTTATGGGAAAAGGCACAAGATGAGGGAGTGCTCTGAGGCACTCAAGGATCGAACCTAAATTTGCGGAGAAGCAGGTGTTCAGAACAAAGAAATGGAGATTTCTCCATGCCCATTTCTGCTACAGTCATGGGGAACATCACAGTGCAAATATGGAGAGTTTCTTCAATTTGCCATTTAGGGACACTTGCCTCCTAGAAGCTCTTCTGTTCTTTGGGTGTGATTAACTTTGGTTAAGGCAAGGAGATACATCATTCAGTTCTTCATCTCACTTTCTTTCTCTTCCCAGTCATTTGGTAACTCCCCAGCCTGGCTATCCACAATCCCAAAAGGCCACCAAAATAGAAAATCACATATGTACCGTACCTGTTGTTTCATGATGCTACTTTTCTGTTGAGTATCACGACCTGCCAGACCAGACTAACCTGCCCAAGTGGCTGCGCTGGTGAGCAGCCCATTAAGAAGGAAACGAGAGCAAGATGTGGAAGATGGCCCACAGCAGAAATGTAACAGATAAGTGCACAGGGAGACACATCAATCACTAAAGCAATAGGAAGAGAGTAAAGAGTCTATCCAAATGCCTAAATAGCATGTGTGGCTGTCCCACAACCAGCAGACCCTACTTTAAAGAGTCCACAGCTTAGCTAGCTGGAGAGGTTAGACAGTTGTTGAGAGCTTTTAGCATTGTAAGACCATTAGCTATACAGAAAGGTTGGTTAAAACCACTTCTGCCCTTGAGGCAATGCTGAGGAGAGGATTTTTCCCACAATATGTCATAAGTCAGTAACCAGTGTAAGGGAAGTGGCCTACACCTCTGTGCCTTATGCATCTACAAAAGGGAGGAGTGAGATTCATCTTTCTTCCGAAACTTGTTGTTCAGTGCCCTGATGGTCCTACGGATGATACGCAACCTAGCAGTTGAGGGGATCATGTATCTTGCTTGTATGTTCAGGGTAAAATTACTCCCAGATGTGAGATCCAAAGGGAAACCCCTCCGCCCCAGCCCCTGCCCTGGTCAGGTCACTAGGGCTGCTAGTCAGCCTCCCAGGCTCCCGCAAGCTTTTCATCTAACACATTTCTTTTACAGCCTTGGTGATGTCTTTGCTTTCTCCTGCTCTCTTCCTGCTGCTGCACATGGGAAAAAGCTTATGGGGCTTTTCCAGCTTGTTTCTGCAGGTTTTAGGCATGGGAACATTCTGATGCCATGGAAGAGTCTGTGTCTGTGACCACACGGGTCTCCTCCTGTGTTTTGTTGAGAAGTGCCTTGCATTCCTCAAATTCTTTGGGCAATGGGGTTCAAAGTACTTCAGCAACTTTAAAAAAAAAAAATCTTTGGTGACATTTGTTTATCTTCTCCATCGCACACATGGAGCCAAGCCCAGGTCTGCCACTCACTCATACTACCCGCAGCGATGGTGCCTGTGGGAG
>NW_009597569.1:0-819 GCF_000690535.1 Cariama cristata | reverse complement strand
GATGGTGCCTGTGGGAGCTGCTCCGGAATGACCTAAGCCAGTGGTCCAGAAGGAACCAAAGATGCCCCAAGCTTCAGCATCCGCCCATGTACTGTGTGGGCAGAAACACGGAGCAGAATCCTCCCATCACTCTGTCCCACCTGTCCCGGTGCCGCCACCCAGTAGAGAGCAGGCACGGGGTGCGTCCCCAAAGCCCTGTACAACATTGCTGCAAGGGCTGGGCAGGATTTGCCAGCAACTTGAATGGGCGAGAAGACAGAGTTCTGGGGTATGCATCAGGCTTGGGATCACTCCTGACAAACCAGTCGTTAATGGTATCCCACTATTGCTTCTCAGTGATCTGCAACCCACCATGAAGCAGAGCTATAATAAGAACATGGGTCTTTCTCACTCCTTCACTCTGAGCAGGAGGCCAGATTTCCTCTCCTCTGTATCGGCAGGCGCAGAAAAAAAATGTTTACTAAGAACTCACCAGCTCCTGTGGAATGCTCCTCACTTTAATAACTTCCTAATTAGTTGAAAGAGAAATGACTAAACTGTAATGACAAACTGCAATTCAACTTCAGGCAAAGAATCTGAAGGGAAAACTAAATACCAAAAACAAAGGAATTATATGTTCTATAAACCTAAAATTATTTCTTTAATATGACTTTCTGAAGACACACATAATTGGTACATAATATTCCAAGAATGAAATGAAGCACCTTGGGAGGTAAAGGTGGGCATGCTGGTTTCCATCAGTTGAGAGCTTGATCTCGTATTTCTAGTTATTCGTAAACTCCAAAGCAGAAAGATATCTCCTACGGGAGAGGTTACCCA
>NW_009597568.1:676-1149 GCF_000690535.1 Cariama cristata | reverse complement strand
ATGGCTTCAATGATCCATTGACGCAAAAAAACTCTAGAGCGGAAAACAAATCTCATGGGATCCACATACTTGAAAGAAGAAGTAGATGGTGGTGGTGGTTTACATTCCGTGGGAAAGGACCCTTCATCAGCTTTATTGCTGTTCTTCAGGCATGCTCCAGCACCTCAATGTCTTTCTTGAAGTGCGGGGAACTGAACTGAACTGAACTGAACCCAGAACTGAACACAGTATTCAAGATGTGGCCTTGCCAGTGCCCAGTACAGGGGAATGATCACTTCCCTACCCTATGCCGGATACAAGTCGGGATGCCATTGGCCTTCTTGGCTACCTGGGCACACTGCTGACTCATGTTCAGCCAGCCACCAACGAGCACCCCCAGGTCTTTTCATGTCTGACCACTTTCTAACCACTTTTCCCCCGGCCTGTAATGCTGCATGGGGGTTTTGTGGCCAAAGTGCCGGACCCAGCCATTG
>NW_009597568.1:0-520 GCF_000690535.1 Cariama cristata | reverse complement strand
TGTAAAGATGTTAAATAGCACCGGCCCCAAAACTTAGCCCTGGGGATCACCACTAGTGACCATCCACCAACTGGATTTAGCTCCATTCAAACATGTATTTATGATCCAGTACTGTCCCTGTCCCCTCCCTGGGAGTCCCTGAACTGGGTCTCATATTTGCTGAAGGGCTTTCAGGTTTAAGGGTAACTAAAGGCAAAATTCATTGGTTCCCATGCCATGGCCAAGACATGGCAGGATAATCCTCCTATAAGACATTAGGTTATCCCTACATCTCCCACCTGGGTCGAGGCCCCATACCTTTTGAGCAAGTCCCCCGCTGGGGCAGGGCAGCAATGCCATGGGTGAGGGAGGCAAAGCCTTGATGCAGACACTGCTGTCAGCCAGCCAGGTGGGACCCAGATGCTCTTAGGATGGCAAGAAGTGGTTTCAATGGACCCGTGAAACTCAACGATCTGACAGGGGATGAGTGATTGGTGGGGTGGCAACAATGTCAGGGGCCCTTTGAGGTCAAACAGGGAAA
>NW_009597567.1:33551-41607 GCF_000690535.1 Cariama cristata | reverse complement strand
CTGAACAGCCTGTAGCCATCAATAGCTGCGCTTCAGTCATGGGATTCATGCCACCACGTTTCAGTGGTGGCCACCAGGTCATAGCCGCCTAGCAGCATGGTGGCTTCCAACTCCTCCTGTTTGTTGCCCATGCTGCGTGCATTGGTGTGAAGGCACTTCAGCTGGGCCATCGGCCGTATCTCCTTCTTAGAAGAACACCCCTTAGCTCCTTTGGAGTACTCCACTGATGTTCCCCCATTGGCTTCTATCGCCTTGGGAGGCTCTGACTCCTCTCTGTAAGACTTCAGTTGTGCTCCCATGGGGCTAACACATCTCAGGGCCACCAGCTGTGGACCCTTACTAGCTCCCTGCCCCTCTATCTACAGCGTTTCATCCTGCAGCTTGTCACAAGCGAGCCTAGTTTTGTCCCCGTCCCCCTTCGTTTCTAGTTTAAAGCCCTGTCAATGAGCCCTGCAAGCTCCTGAGCAAAGACCCTCTTCCCCCTTTGAGAAAGGTGGATCCCATCTGATGCCAGCAGAGGTAGTCACTCCAGCGGATGGCTTGAGATGTTGTAAATCTGGTGGGTTTTATTATGTTTTTTAGAGAAAAGTAGGGTTAACTTTCAGATTTTCTTATAGGCCTCATTTGGCATACACATAATTTTCCTCAGATGGGATATCTAAGAGAAATACTGTTTATTATTAGGCGATCAGTAAAAGCAAACCCACTGTTTTCCAATGCAGTGTGTTTCCTTGCACATAAGGTGTGTTACGTCGTGTCCTTCCCAGAAATGGAGGGAATAGCATTTCTCTCTATCCTTCAAGGCTGCTGTTCTAAAGTTTTGGCAGAAATATTGACAATTGGCATGGGCAGAAATGGTGGTTTTGTTTGGCAGTGTTTTAATCGCAGTGCTTGAATGCAGGCTTGAAAGATAGGATGCTGTTGAACACTGTCATACTGCTGCATCGAATTGTGTATGTATCAACTGGAAACAACAGGGGTGATTTTTTTTTCATGTAAATATAGCTGGTCCTGAAGATAGAGTGAAGTTTGGGTTCCCCGGTCCTGACATAGAGAGCAGATGTTGCATCTGGGGCAGGCAGATGGCCCTGTCCATGAAGCAGGTCACCAGCAAGTTTGGTCTATTTGGGCGAGAAAGCATGGTGACGGACGGTCAATTCAAGACCCGACTTGTGCGTAGTCCTGCCAACAGAACTTTGGAAGATGAGGGATCTCACTGATATAAAGGTTACGACTTAACATTGAGGTTTTAATTCACCTGTAGCATTTCATCGTTCTTGGGAGGGCGCCTTGCTCTTGGCAGTTGCGCACAGCTCGGGCACTGAGGAACGGCAGACTTCTGAACTCTCTTTTTTCTTTGTAAGTTTGGCAGTTGGATGTTGGGTAAAGAGATGCGGTGTTAACTACTGTGGACCAAATTTGACCTTCCAGAATTTTTTGCCTCGGAGAGGTTTTCTGTGCGTGAATCACAAAAATAATTTTGAAAACTACACTTATACACTTTCCACATGGAATAGAATTTCATATTTTCACTGGGTGTTTGTGTATAATAACAACTGTGCTGACTAGTAAAGCCTTGTTTTACCCCTCACCTCTTTATACATGTAACACCATAGCTTAGTTTAACCGCTAAGTACAAATGCTTGCTTTCATAAATATGCTTTTATAGTTAAAGTATTCTTATGTAGTGAAATTTTACTCCTCTTGAGGTAATATATTAATAATTACCTTTCTAATTTTCTGCACATGAATAAATCTGCAAAAAAATTATTAGTGGTTTATAGCATTATTCACTTATTCTTTTATTTCCCAGGTGTGTTAACTAGTAACTAACTGGAAGAAGTAAATTATTTGAGTCCAGGAAGTTAGTGACATGATGCTATCATTCTGTATTCACGTCTTTAATTGTGAAATTCAAATTGGAGGCCAGCCAAGGGATAGTGAGGTGGTGATGTCAAATGCAGTGGAATTTATTGCTTATAAAGAATATTTCTATATAGTGGATTACATGAGAAAATAAAAATCAAAATTAAGGTCTTTCTCATGGCATTATTTTTAATGACTACATCCTGACTTAAATACAGAGGGTTACTTTAGAGGGAGGGGAGGGGAAATTAGTACAGTGTGAATGAGGAACACTTTATGTTTAAAAGATTCTGGGAAACAGTAGTGTTTGTAGATGCGCCAGGGTACATAAAACCTAGGAAATGCATAATTAGAGAAGAAACTTAAATACTTCCATCGTCATAGAAGTATTTTATATTAGTTACGCCAAAATATTTTACTAAAATGCACTCTAATTCTAGGCTGCTTGCTTTTTGCAGGTTAATAAGAGAGTAATGGTCAGTTACTTTTTACGCATAGCGCAGTCGTAGTAGAGTTGTAGTTGTAACCATGTCTTCTCTTACTTCTGTGGAAAGTTCAAATAGTACCTGATTTAAGGAACCAAAATTTTCTTCTCTGCTGGATTACAGCGAATTAATTTTCTTGTTTTGTATTGCAATGCTGACTTAGGATCATAGTCCAAGATCGCGGGTGTGTAACGTGCACAGAGTATTTCCTGCAGTAGAGGCGAATGTCCACTCATGGACCTTTGTTCTTTCTGGCTTTCATTGCTCAGTCGTGAAAGTCCATCGTTATTAGCACTGCAGCAGGTTGGATTTCCAGAAATTAAAGAAGTTACGTTGTTGTATTTATTACACTTATTACACTTTATAAGTAAGTTGTATTTATTACACTTCAGCATGATGATGCATTATTCTCATGTCTCTTTAATAACCTATTCTCACGTCTCTTTAATAACCAGTTTGCTGTAATTATAGAAACAGAAGGGCAAGGTTGAATTTTAAGCGTATGTTTTATAGGATATATGTTGATTGAATTCTTGTTTTTTCACCTAATCTTCTATGTAATTGTTGCTCATGTAAAACAAAAAGTTAGCTACAGAAGCAGTTTATGTCTGATCAAAATGTGGCAGTACTTATTGCTTAGATTGACATAATGAAAATAATTCTCAGTGTTTTTTACTTAGAGCTTGAGATATAAATGCTTATGGGTGATGGACAGTAAAGGACTATGAGGAGCGGCAGCTTCTGTGTTACTACAGTAAGACAGTCATTAACTAAAAAAACTGCAGAAATGTCTTGATCTGTGCTGGTCTTTTTAGGGTCAAGGAGAAAAGGCAGAAGAGAAGTCCTCTCAAATAATTTGGTGGAGGTCAGGAAGGATATAACAGAATACTTAATCTTTAAAACAGTGTGAAACCTGGAGTGGAGCATGCAATAACCTAGAAGTGGCTGTGACAAAGCACCTATGTCATAACTGTAGATCCTGAAGGAATATATTTTCCACTGCTCAAAGGTCAAAAACAATAATAGGATTTATCAGGTCTCAGCCTATGCTATGCTTGAAATTAAGGAGGGGTTGGTATGAGACTTGGCCGATCAGCTCCATTACAGGACAGGTTTATTGTAAAGCTGTGTTCTTGTCTATAGAAGCATGGCAAAAAGTCATGATGTGTCACTGTGCTTTGAGTATTTCAGTGAATGGACTCTAGGGTACAGAATCACAGAATAGTTTGGGTTGAAGGGACCTTAAAGATCCCCCAGCCCCCCCCCCCCTGCCATGGGCAGAGACACCTCCCACCAGACCAGGTTGCTCACAGCCCCATCCAACCTGGCCTTGAACACTTCCAGGGAGGGGGCAGCCACAGCTTCTCTGGGCAACCTCTGCAACTGCCTCACCACCCTCGTTGTAAAAAATTTCATCTTATATCCAGTCTAAATCTACCCTCTTTCAGCTTAAAACCATTGGACCGTGTCCTGTTGCTACAGTCCCTAGTAAAAAGTCTTTCTCCATCCTTCTTAAAAGCCCCCTTTATATATTGAAAGGCTGTGGCAAGAAGAGTAGGTTGATCCCGACTTAATACAACTCTGTTGTTTGTGGGTTAATTTTTTAAATGATGTTACTTCCTTTGTCATTTTTAATCTATGTATCTTCTTAATTTTGTTGCTGTGGTGGATGAGACATGTTAAAATTGCAAAATATTTTTAAGGACTTGTGTGAAAATGGATCTTCTCTGCTTGATATTCTTGGTAGTCCTTTCCAGGTGACTGTTTTCCTGTTCTGTTTCACAAGGCTGATGAATTGATAACCATCTTTTCACTACCTCCCAAACTTTGTTCGCTTAAGCGCTCATGGGAGTAGTGCATTTTCTTAGTTTCTTATTCTTTCATTGACAATTCATTCTGTATTTCTTTTGTGCACTCCATCAGTTGTTCTTTCTTCCCACCTTTATTGGCTGCTTATTCTCTTGCTGGTAAAATGACATTGAAGGAAGTGGTGTTCATTTACTTAGCAAGGAAATTAATGTAAGCATGCGTTTACCAGATAGAAAAATTCTCTGTTCCCAAAATACCTTGGACTTTCAGGTTACCTGTAATAGAATCTCAGATCTGGAAGAGCTACTGATAGCCAAAGAAAAATAGGTTTTTTTAGTATCTTCTGGTTAATCTTGGATATCCATCAGGATGCTTGTTGAACAATGACTTACCACAGAACCCTGAAGTTGTTTGGAAATACTGGAGTTTTGCTGTGGTATAGGGAGGAAACACTTCTTAGTAGGATAGCGTCTGCTGCTTGGAAAGATTTTTACTGTTACATTTTCTTATTAGTGTTAGGGTTTTGTTGTCAGCAGCCTTGACCTAAGTACCTACAGGCTTTGGACAGACCTGGGCACCAACAGCCACATTTTGTAGAGGATTGCTGAATGGCAAAGTTATGTTCCTTGGTTCTGGTATTTCAGATCTCATCATGGATTTCTCATCTGTGTAAATGAAAATATTTCAATGAAATCATTAATTTTGTGTCTTTTTCTCTAGCGTGAATGAATTTAACTGTCATGTAATGTGTATATTTTCTTTTCCTTTTGCAGGTTATCTTCCCGGGAAACATCACTCTTTGTATGTAAAGAATATCTTACTGAGTTGCTGCAACCGAGTTTAGAATGTTACTTGACTTGTGATTCTGATGGAGGAATAACCAGATCTCAGGCTGCTGCACTGGAAGACTTTACAGGAAATACAAAATGTCATCGAATAGGAGTCAGAACCCACATGGACTTAAACAGATTGGTCTTGACCAGATATGGGATGACCTAAGAGCTGGAATTCAACAGGTTTACACCAGACAAAGTATGGCAAAATCCAGATACATGGAACTCTACACGTATCCTAATGCCTAAGCCAGTTAGTACTTTCTCTGTTAGTAGATTAGAGATAGCTTTTTACTTTCCTAAACTCAAAATTGCTTCTTGACTATTTGACTTAGTGGCTTTTAAGAATGTATTTTTATTTTGAAGATTAGCCTTTTCTATTTCATCTTGTTGGCAAATAAGCAGGAACATTCTGTTGTCTTGAAAACTGTCTTTGTAGTTATGGCTACTTCTGAATTTCAGGTTTGATTACCATTATCTTTGACAAAGCAGGTGTTTAAAGTGATTTTATTAATAGGTCTAATTTTGAGTCCACAATACACCAAAAGAAAACAGAAAATTTTTTTCCTTTATATGTTAGTCTCTGGCATTCTGCTGCGGGTCTTACTGGTAATGATGTCTGGTTACCTGGCGAATTTTTCTCATGTCAACCTCAGAGTAGTACTTTGCTCTGGAGTTGGTTTTATAATTTTCCAGTTGGATTGAGAATGCACCCAGTGGATTTCTCTTGAACTTCTAGCTTGCGTCAGAGAGCTATTGACATTTTCCAGCATCTCGCCATTCTGGGAGTTGTTATAAGATGCTAAAAGGGGGTTGTGTTCCTCCTTGTACGCGAGTGCTGGAGTACTATTTGGAAGATTGTAGGAAACTTGTTTCTGTCAGGTAGTGCGTAAGGATCTTTTATAACTAATTTGAAGACGAGATGTGCCTCTTGTGGTATTGTAACTTCAGTGTTTAGCTTCAGGACTCCGTTTGGAAAGTGAGAAATCCTTCTTTTATGTTTCACCTATAAAGTGGCACATAAATGGATTTGGTGAGGAGCCATCTTTGTCTTGTATCCGTTGTTCTGTGTTCACTCTTGTAACCTTGCACTGCTCCATAGAGCAAGTACTGTTTAAGAAGATGGTGGTACAGCAAAGTTTGTAGACATGTGACACAAGAAATGATGATCGAATACATTTCCCATCTTACTTTAAGTAGTCCTGCTATTTTTCTTTATCAATTTTTAGAGGTTTTTAAAATAAAGGTTATTGTTCTGATACATAAATTAACGTCTAAAGCTGTTGTTGCACTGATTTGGAATTGCATATCAAATTTTAGTCTGTGTTAATTGTTTTGAAAGGACAGAGCTTTTATAAAAGGAAGAGGAGCTTGAAGGCTATAAAGCAATTAATTCTGTAGTTCTCTGGACTTTCTAAGAAGTCTGTACATGTAATCTCAGAGTTGATGTGTAATCTTCTCTGTGCCTGCAGAATCAGTGCTCCAGGCAGGTGTGGGAAAAACCCTGAGCAGTCTGCTGAGTGTTTCTAGGATACTTCTTTAACAGTGATGGGAAGATGAAGTAACATTTGGTTTAGGGTCAGAACTTTGCCTCAGACTTAAAATGACTGATTTCTTGCAGCGCTGGGTTCGGCATTGTTCTTGACTGAATGAGACAAGTCTGCAAAAGTTGAATGTCTGATAGAAATCTGACATGTAGTAGAACTTCTGAGCGTGTTTTTTCATCTGAGTGCCTTTAATATATTCCTGTTTGTGAAGTCTGTCATGCAGGGCAGCTGAAGACTAAGTACTTATAATAATGGTAATGTTGAAACATTTACTTTTTTTACTCTCCTGATATTCTCAAATATTCTTGGAATGAAGCTGTAAAAGGGGTATGTTGTCTGTTGACAATTCATTTCCTTCTTGTCGCTGCTTCAAGGAGTTGTTGGGCCTGAAACTAAGGTTGGTTTTTGTTACTTTCATAAGTGGCTTAGTTTAGTGGATAGTTTGGGTGGTTGACTTTCATTTGTGTATTACTTTAATGCTCTGGTAACTCAGAATATTTGGTGCTGTTTAGGCTGAGAGTTTTTAATCTACTGTGAAGATAACAATGCACTTTGCGTCCTATACCAAGCGCGCGTATTCAAAAGTTGTGCTTAAAAGATTACTCCCCTTTCAGATGCAGTATCTGTAACGCATTTGCTCAGTCTTTGTGTACAGCAGGTCTAGTAGATTGACGGACTTTTTTGGGGGGAAGCTCTGCCTACCAGACAGCTTGGTTTGGAAAGCAGAACAGATGCAGATGAGTTTCAGCTGCAGCAGTAAGTGGTCTGAAGATCAGCCCTACTTACAAGGATGCTGGATGCAACAGCAGTTTGGAAATCTTGTGCCATGGACAGTTTAGTCATTTCCTCATCCTCTTTTGTCCTTTTTTCCCCCCTTTTTTCCTTTTTTTCTTTTTTTTTGGTCAGGGTATTGCTCCTGAAGGGGATTCCATTTCATCCCTCTAATTTATAAGAGGAGGAGAACCATGCATACAAGCAAACCTGCCTGTAGTCCCGTACCTGGTATTGAATTTTCAGTCAAAATTGATTAGAGAGATGGAAGTTTTTGTTGTGCCTTGTTCAAGTGAATCTGGGTAAGAATTGGAAGAATTATGCAGTTCAGATGATTTGGACCTCCATCCTTCCTCCACTCATTTCCTTTGTTCAGAGTGTCTCTTTTTGTGAGACACTAGGTTCTGTCTCTGAGTACAGACCAGAGTTTGTACTTAAGGTGATCTTTTTCCTTCATTCCAGCGGGAGAAGGAAGAGGCTGATTATTCCAGGGGTTTTCTAGATCTGAGAATACTGAAGAGATGAACCAGGAAATTTTGTTTCTGAATGGTGGTTATCAAGATCCGCATCCCTGCTTTTTCTAATTTAGATTCATTTGTGCTTCTGATTGCAGGGTGTATTTTTTGTGAGATCATCACCAAATGTTTTCCAGTACTGCATATACTTTAGTGATTCCTTTGGCCCTGCCAGCTATGCCTAAGCACCTAACCAGAACAGCAGTCCTTTATGGAAGCTGTGAAATTTT
>NW_009597567.1:27107-33520 GCF_000690535.1 Cariama cristata | reverse complement strand
TTTCCATGATTATGAAGATCAAAGTACTAATGTACTTTAGTTACTTTCTGAGGTATGTTCTTTGTGTTTCCTATTGAGAATTTACAACGATCTAGAAAGAGAGTTCCTTTAGAATGGTGATTGCCGTGGAAGATGAGACTGGGGTTTTTTGTCGTGTGGTTTGTTGTTTTGTTGTTGGGGTTTTTTTCCCCTCATGTATGAGATTCTTGAAAATGAAATCCTTTATCTGGATGCTTTTCTGTCCCTTACCCAGATATTAAGTAATTTCTAGTACTGGAGAGCCTAGTAGCTCCTGCAATAGTAACTAACATCTTGTGACATGCTGTATTGCAAGCTAGTGTAGAATTACATGCCAAGCATTGACTTCATGCAGAAAAGAGAAATAATCAATGAGATTAACTAGATTTCTAGGAACTGTAGACCTAAAAGCATTACTAATGTTGTGAGGGAAGGGCCTTCTTATCCTGTTTTTCCTTTCGTGGCAATTAGTTTGGAGGCTGTTAACCACGGGACTAGGTTGTAAAAGGCAACGTTAGAGCAATGGTGAAGTCACTCAGGAGTAATTCCTGGAACTTGGGAGGACAACAGCAGGTTTTAGCCCACTGCATCTGAGAGGGTGGTTCACAGTTAGAGGGTGCTGCAATTATTCAAGGAGTAATGAAATTGTAGCATCAATGTATACAGAATATCTCTCTGTGGCATGTAGACTGTTTGGAGGAAGCTGCCAGTTAGTCTGTCCGAGAGGGAACTGTGCTTACTTTGTTTACTAGAATTATTCTTACTCAAGTTACTCATATTTATATTACTGTAAGTCACTTGTCTTTATGGCCACCTCTTCTTAAACTCCATTTGGCGCTGATAAAATAGTCGTACATCATGTGCTAGTTTGTTGGTTTTTTTTTTTGGCAGAAGGTGATGCCCATATTTCAAGCTAATCATATGGTGAGTCTGCAATTTATTTTCCTCAGGCCTCACGGTGTGAGAGGATGAGTTGGGATTTACATACATTTGGATTTAAACTCTGCAGTGGAGAGAATGAGAAGATTTTGTTGTTATTCTTGTTTTATGTATCTTAAGCAGTTTCTCAGACCAGGTACTTAGACTATCAGAAAACTTTCCTGCGCTACATTTAACTAGCATAATATTTCATAGTGGATTACACAAAAAGCTGGATAACTTTCTGAAATTCTTATTTTCTTGCTCCAAGCACACATCATCTTCTCAATTTCCAGATATGATTGGTGAATGGAATGCTCAGTGGTGGGCTTTTATTTCATATGTGTGTACTTTTTATTTGAAATGTCAAAATGACTGTTTTTGGCATAAACTGATGCTTTCACTGTCTTGATTTACAAAACATAATCTGAGAAGCATTTTTAAGGAATTTTTTTTAGACAGTGTAGTTAATTTATGCCCATATGGAACAAAGGAACCTTTTTGTCCAGTTTTGATATTTAAAGAAAATACAGTTGGGAAAAATTAACGCTGGTCAAAGGTTCCAAGTACTATTAAATTATAACAAATAAGGTTTTTATCTGCATGAAGATATATTAAAATATCTTCATTGATAAGAAGACGACTATAGAGTACTGTGGAAGGTGTGGTTGTTTTACTAAAAGGTGCATCTGCAATGTCCAGATTGGCTTTCAAAGTCTTTCTAATGTTGTGCACGTAAAAATCACACTGTTGATTTCAACAGTTCCTATAATACATTTGAGTAGTTGTTCAGCATCACTATCGTATAGCTCATATGTGAAACTTTGAAGTAAAATGGCTGAATTTATTATGACTTAAAAATTGCTCAGGACTTACATGCATAAATTGGATTTTACAGATGTGTTTCTTATATTATTGTTCCATTATTAGCCACAGTAATTATTTTCCAAAGTTAATTACTTTAAGTATTTTAAAGTAAGGTTAGGTAAAGGTTAGGTTGTTCTGTTTTCATTATCTTGTGAAAAATCTTTTCCTTGTTCCTGAATTTGCTTATTGTGATTCAAATTTGTTAACTTATTTAACAAAGTGGTAGTTACCGATTATCCATCGGACCAAGTGTAAGTAGTTGTACATCACAAAAGGTTACTGTAATCTCTTTTATAAGCTGGGATTATTTTTTCCCTCGGATATTAGCAAGTGGTAAGGG
Organism: Cariama cristata; assembly: GCF_000690535.1. Taxonomy (NCBI): domain Eukaryota; kingdom Metazoa; phylum Chordata; class Aves; order Cariamiformes; family Cariamidae; genus Cariama; species Cariama cristata. The sequence goes on along the minus strand of NW_009597567.1, from coordinate 31,377 downwards.
AAAAGATTGTGTTAAACTTTAAATAATTAAGTGTAGTATGTTTACATTTAAAAAATACCAGATGACTTGGCATAATCTGTCTGTTCATAAAATACAATTTATGAATACATTTCACATTTTTTTGCCTGTGGATAGATTTGGCACCAGTTGTACACGTTGCCCAAGGAAAACCATGAAGCCCTTCTCTCGGCATCCATTTGCCAGTCTTTTATAGCTGGTCCTGTTGCAATCCTTGTCCTAGTGGCTTTCACTGGAATTCCTGGATTTTAGTAGGATTTTAGATCAGCAGGTGTATATTAAAACTGAGAATCTTTTATTTTCTGATCACATGAATCTGTTGTTACCAGGCAGCGTGGTACGTTGTTCTCCCCCCCCCCGAAGAGATTATTATGCTTTTTCTGTACAAAAAAGATACTGGGATGTTAGGACATGCACTTTTTAAACCTCAGAAACTGTTCTCCTTTCTCTTGAGATTGTCTCCCTCTAAGCCATCCTTTCACTTTAATGTCAAATTGTTTAAGGTCACTCTGGATACATCAAAGCAGGCTCTGCTGTCTGCTGCTATTAATCCTGCTTAATCTGAAATTTCATAGCGTTTCTCATGTGCCACTTAGCACTTGTGTGGAAGGCAAAGGGAGAAGTAAATGTATTTGTTTACATGTTCAAAGAGGACATAATACACTTTTCCTTGTGTAGAAAGGAGGTATAATTGTAAGGTTTTGTGTATGTTTATAAAAATTGCTGCTTCAGTTTGAAAGCAACGCAGAATGTGCTTATATTAGTGCGATCACTTCCTTTTTTTTTTTATGTTCTTCTCCACAAAGATCACTTCTTGTTCTACTTGCTTTTTATAGTAACCAAGAATATTCTGTACAAAACCAACTTCTGTCATTGCAAAGAACTTTAAACTTAAAATCAACCTCAGTTATGGTGGTTCTTACGCTTCCTGGCATAGAGACTGTACACTTTGTATAGGTATGTGGCTTTGAAAATTTGTGTTTTCCTTGTAACTAAGTGCTCCTCTGTGATTCTTTTGAGTTTATGCCATGAAGAGGGTACCAAGAAGTTATCTATTAGTCTTTGGGTGGCTTTTGCTGGAAGTTTCTCTCATCTCAGGCTTGTAGAAACGTGTCTGAGCTCAGTTATGCCTGGATTTTCATAGCAGCTGCGTGGCTGATGCTGTAATAGCTCCTTCAGTCTCTGCCTCAGTCCTTCCCTGGCTAAAATGGGGGTGGTTTAAGAGTGCAATTGTATCCAATCTAAAGACTTAAACATGTAATTGATCTTAGGATAAATTATATTGAAACACAGATGGAGAATGTGTGGGGTTGGGGACAAGGTCTTACTTTTTTTTTGGGTTGTTTTCTTTGAACCGCTTTGTGAAGGTAACCCTTCCTTACTGGATGATGAACTGAACATACTTAAAATAGGCTGTTGCTGATACCTCCCTGAAAAAATGAAGGTTTCCGAGTCTTTTGTTTTACTGCTGCTCCTCACAAAGCTGAAGTGGGTGTTTAAATCACTTGTTCTGAAAAGTGATTGCTTTTTGGCAACCTCATAAGTTCAAAAACTTGTGCAAAATTCCTTCATCTCTTTGGCTTGTGAAACGTAGTCACGTAGGCTCGTCTGCTTCTCTTAGCAGCTTTACTTATCCATGAGGTGGTTTTGTGAGGTCCGCAGAGCCTAATCTTCTGGACACACAGGAGTTGAAATGGCTTTAATCATTTGGAAGAAAATATGTAAAGCTGTTCTCTAGTAAATATAGTCAGCTGTATTGTTTGTATTAGAAGTGGTTTTACAAGAATATAAAACTTCCATAATCTTTCCTAGCAGTTCTCCTATCAGTATTTTCAGTAACTTTCTATATGTTGTTCTTGCATGCCTTTGGTGTCATCTAGGAAGATACAAATTTTTGCCAAAAGTGGAACTCATCTCACCTTATTCCTGTAGGCCAGCTGTTGAGGTGACAGAGCACTCAGACTTAATTACTGCTTAAGATCTGTGACCTAGGAAATTTATGCCTAAACCTGATCTTTGTTATAAAGAGACTAGAAGTAATGAGAGAGAAATTCTGGTTAGAGAGTTGTTCAGCTTTTGTTGTTGTTGTGTGCTTCGCTCTTTGAAAAAATTTTGTTGTCATTTCTCTCTACCCTACAGTTTTGTGCTACGTTAATTCTGCTTCCTTTTCAGTTCCTTTTAATTTTACATATCTATTCCTCAAGCAGACTTGTTCCAGTTTTGTTAATTTTTCATAGCAAAATGGAAAAACTGTGGGGACCCAGCTGTGCTGCTGAAAGGGGAATCAGTTCTTACCTCAGCAGAACTGTTTTCTTTATAAAAAATTTAAGATTAGGGACTCGTGTGAAACTGAGTAATTTGCACCCATCAGTGTAAAATCTGAGTGTTTTCGTGTTGTGCATTGAATTACAAAACTGATAATTGTCTCACGTAATTTCTGTTTGCAGTTGTTCCTGGAGGGAAAAGAAAATACTGTATGGAGTATTTTGGTACTTTTCTGGGGAGGAGGGTAGATTAGAGGTGACCATGTCGTGCTCGAGCTTGTGTCTTGATGGCGTACTTGCTCAAAAAGTATAGGTGCTACTACTGAAAGAGCCTGTTTCACTTCCCTGCATGGACAGAAGCTCAGATCTGCTTAGCAAAGGATCTGGGAACAGGGACAATGGTTAGTTGTAGTGGCAGTCATTTCCCCAGTCCAAATCACTGGTTGCCTGCATGAACTCCCGTGCTACTGGAAAAGCAGGTGGCAAGTAAGCCCTCCACGTGGGTTTTTCCTGCGGTGGAAATAATCTCCTACAAGGCCATAAATTCATTGTGGTATGGCAGCATGGGAATTTTTTTTTTCTCCCTTTGCACTGCTGAGCTTTAGAAACTGAGTGAAGGTTGTCAAAAGTAGTGTAAATTATATTGAAGACAAAGGTGGTAAAGTTAATTTGTCTTTGGCTGCTTCTTGTATCCTATTTTGAAGAGTTTCAGGGAAGAATAAAGTTCTGAAAAAGATTTTTCAGCTTAAACAGCACAATGCTGAATCAATTTATAAACTTCCTTGCAGTCTTCTACCTCAAATTTTAATTTAGATAAGTAAATGTAATTTCTCCTTCACTGTAAGGAAGGTGTAGAAGTTAGAGGAGATTGAGCTTGATCTGTTCCTCCAGTGGCTAGTTTGTCTGTTTGCTGGGCCAAATCTGAAGTTCAACAGCCAGAAGCTTGGGGAGCAGCACAGCTTCACTGTGGTGCAAACTATTCTGTTGACGAATTAACTTCTCTACTTGTAGCATGCGAATTGCTATGCAGAATTGTGCAAACACCCGCAGAAATGTTTCCTAATAGCTGTTTGGATATGTATATGGCTTCCAACATATGAAGCAATTGAGGGGATTAATTTGCCTTCTGCAACCAAGAATTCTTTTCATAGCGTTTCCCTTGTGATTCTCAGATGGACTGTCATGTACTTCGTTGTAAGCAGCACAAGTCTGATGCTGTTTTGAATATGTCAGTCTTTCTGTCAGTGGCTGGCTTTAGCAGATGGGGACACAGATTGTAAACAAAGTGTGAGAGAGCGTTCTTTTATGTATAATATGTCAAAGAGTTATTTCCACTTGCAAACTGCCTTCTGCACAGGCAAACGTAACTTCAGTTTGGCTTGCATAGAACAATTAAACTAGAGCATTTCAAAGTGCTGTCTTGGACACTTTGGCTAGCAAGACTCGAACCAGAAGAACAGGTAAAGATGGGCATTATTGGTATATTTTTACTCCAGCTCTCAGTTGATTACTGTCAGGCATAGACAAAAAGACTCAGTCTCTCTTAATGTTTAGTTTACAAGGAATCCTGGTTTTAATAGTAAACTGTAAGGGGTTAGAAAGAGGTTTATGTCTTCTAACCTTGGTCTTTTATTTTTCTGAAGGCTGTTGTGATTATTCTTTGAGAAGAACAGAAACAATATTTTCATCAGGCAATATTCAGAAAAATGGCAAGAATTACCTGTCATCTGGACAGTCCTCATGTTTTTAGGCTTGCTCAAAGCCACTTGGGATAGAGGAAGAAGAAGGCAAGACTGCCAACTGGGTATTTATGGATCAGCCCTAAATTCATAGAATCACAGAATGGTTTGGTTGGAAGGGACCTCAAAGATCACCCATTTCCAACCCCCCTGCCATGGGCAGAGACACCTCCCACCAGACCAGGTTGCTCACAGCCCCATCCAACCTGGCCTTCAACACTCCCAGGGATGGGGCAGCCCAAGCTTCTC
>NW_009597567.1:0-26901 GCF_000690535.1 Cariama cristata | reverse complement strand
AGGCTGAACAACCCCAGCTCTCTCAGCCTGTCTTCATAGGAAAGGTGCTTCAGCCCTCTCATCATCTTCGTAGCCTCAACTGGACTCGCTCCAACAGGTCCATGTCCTTGTTGTGCTGAGGACCCCAGAGCTGAAGGCAGTACTGCAGGGGGGTCTCACCAGAGCAGAGCAGAGGGGCAGAATCCCCTCCCTCGACCTGCTGGTCACGCTGCTTTGGATGCAGCCCTGGATACGGTTGGCTTTCTGGGCTATGAGTGCATATTGCTGGGTCATGTCCGATATCTCATCCACCAGTATGCTCAAGTCGTCCTCCACAGGGCTGCTGTCAACCCATTCATCCCCCTCCATCTTGGGGATTGCCCCTGCCCAGGTGCAGGACCTTGCACTTGGCCTTGTTGAACTTCATGAGGTTTGCAGAGGCCAGCCTGTCCAGGTCCCTCTGGATGGCATCCCTTCCCTCCCATGTGTCAACCACACCACATGGCTTGGTGTCATCAGCAAACCTGCTGAGAGTGCACCCCATCCCACTGTCCATGTCACTGACAAAGATGTTAAACAGCGCCAGTCCCAATCCTGACCTCTGAGGAGTGCCGCTTGTCACTGGTCTTCACTTGGACATCAAGCCATTGACTACAACCCTTTGAGTGCAACCATCCAACCAGTTCCTTATCCACTGAGTGGTCCATCTATCAAATCCATCTCTCCAATTTAGAGACAAGGATGTCGTGCGGGACAGTATCAAATGCTTTGCACAGGTCCAGGTAGATGACATCAGTTACTCTTCCCTTATTCACCAATGCTGTAACCCCGCAATAGAAGACCACCAAATCGTATCGTAATGGAGAGGCTTTCCATACACAATTCAGAGGACCTTATATTAACTATTTAAAAGTTAAACTGAGGGGTAAGACCTGCTTTTCTTTGTGAAAATAAAGTTGTGTATCTAGAGAAAAATCATTATGCCGTGTGGAGTTCCTCACTTGAACAGGGCATTCTGAAATGGAAGTGTAGATCGTAAAAGTAGCAACAGTGCCAGGGAAGTTGAACAAACAAATGACTGGGAGCTGGAAGAAATCATTAATGTCCAGGAAATAAGTGGCTGACAGATAAGAAGCTGATAAAAGTTCAGTTGCTGAGCACAAATGAAGGTTTTATCTTATTGATTGGTATCATGGGAAATCTAATTATTTGGCACCTGGATGAGGTAGCAGGTAAGAAATAAATGTATGCTGTGTGTTTTCAAAAAGAGTTAATCTTAGGCAAAGAGCATTACTCTTTTGGACAGAATATGACGACTTTCTGGACAAGTACATGAGTATAGACCGTGAGCAGACTTTCCTTTCAGTTCGGCACAAAGACTGTGAGCCTTGTTCCTGGTGGCATGCAGGGTACTGTCATCCTTAAACCCAGTTTAAGGATGTGATTTGTCTGTGAAGCTTTTTATTTTAAGTAACTGCAAGGGAGTTAACTGGATATTTTAAGAGATTTTTTTCTGCTTGAGCTTTACTGTTTAAATACTAGAAGCAAGTCTGTTCATAATGACTGTAATGCATCATATATTTGGGGTTTATAATTCCCTTGGTATTTAATTGTGCTGATGTCTTCCATTATATTGTGCTAGTCTTTCTGAAGCGAAAGGTAAAAGGCAAATCTCAGCAACGTATTAATTTCCTAATACGTGGCATACTGTGGAGGAAGCCTCTCTAGTGGTTAAAGCTTGGCCCATTAGTTAAAACACAAGTTAAAACCAAAGTAGACCTTCTGGATTGCTTAATGTGATGTTCTCTAACAAAGGATGTGACTCAAAAGCCTGCCCTGGGACTGTCAGTAGAAGCATGAGTGCTCAGTAGCTTTGTTCATGTTGGCTGATTGTTTGTTGGGTGAGTCATTAGGGTAATTTTTGTTGTCACATCTGAGTCCTCATCAAGTTGAATTTGAGTGTTACCAAGCTAGTTTATTTTCCTTGTTGGTGGAGTGCAGTTTCTTTCAGGATGCTTTCTTGTCTGAAGTGTTTTGAACAGTGTGACTTACTACTTTGGAAGAATTCTGAATATTTCAATGTTTTAGATCAGAAAACAGAATGCTTTCTTGAAATGTTATGTTAACAGATACAACAAATCTTCCAGGCTATATCAGTATGAGAGGAAAAATTATTGCCACCATGTACTTAAATGTTGGGATTATACTTGTAGCGTAAAATTGAGTTTTGGTGAATCTCATCTCAAATGTACGTTTGAATGTGTGTGTCTTACCATTACTGCTTTCTAGGTTTGGAGCCTGTCTGCTGGTGTTAAGTGGCTGAATCTTTTATAAAGGGTTGTGCTTGAAAGAATGCAAAAATATTATCCTCTGTGTTTTCCACTACTGAATGTTGCTTGAGGCTAGTGTTGAAATTTCTTCCTGTTCAAATGAAAGCTTATGTATTTGTAGGCAGCCAATATAATACCTAAATTCCATTTCAACCTTGAAAATAAACTTATCGGTAAATTCCACTGCTTTGTTTTCTTGGTGGTCTTGTTAAGTAAGTGTTAGATAAAATTAATGTTGGCACCAGTATTTGCACTGCAGTCGGCAGTCTGATACATTTCTGCTGCAGATAATTCTGCTGAAAATTACTCCATTTTCTTAGCTTTGGTTTGCTTTTATGTGGGCTTATGCATCTTGTACTGTATTGTGGTTAAGTCATTTACAGTCATATAAAAATAACTTCTTGATATTAACGTATTGTTTTTCATTGTATTTTTAATGCCTTATGCTGGCACACACATTTTCCTTAACTTGCCTGTCAGTCACGTCTATAACTACTGTACTAGCGTACACCAGTCTAATCAAGCACGGGGAGCTGGAGTACCTCCTTCTAAATCGAAAAAGGGCCAGACGCCTGGAGGTGCTCAGTTTGTTGGCTTGGAATTGTACAAACGGCTAAAAGAATTTCTGAAGAACTACTTGACAAATCTCCTTAAGGTAAGATGGGACATTAGGGCAATTTGCGTTTGTAGTCATAATATGGGCTGGGTTGAGAAAGGCTTGTATCGACAAACCTAGAGGTGTATGCGGCCGCTGGAGGTAAATTGAATGATCTTGAAATTTGCTTTTGTCTCCATTAGCTACGAGAATGTTTTGTAGGCTTTACCTCGGGCATAGATCGGTTGCTAAGTGTACCTGTGAGCTGCTTTTTCTCTTCAAGCCAGAACAGTGTTTGTGTGTTTCATAGCAGTAACGTTAAATGCCTTCTTAAGCTGTCCTGTATCTTGAACAAGAATAGCTAGACTTTCTAATCAATTAACCAGCACATTAGTAATGCTGAAAAAAATGGTTGCCTGTAATGTTGAAAATGCCTGATGGTAGCCGTTAATTTAATTTAATAAATAAACTGCTAATAGAGCTGGATGTTGGGCTGCTTTGTAAGAGAATGGTTCCTGGTTATTTTTGGAAAGGAATCAGACTTTTAACTTTTGGGATTGTAGTTTTGAGCAATAAATGAAAGATTTCTTGGTGTCCTAGCGAGTGTACTGTGTAATTAATTTATGAAACTGCTTAAAGGTGTCTGAAGTCTTATCCAGAATACACTCCTGGTTTTATTCCCCTGTCCAGTCAGGCTGTAGTGGTCCAGTTTGGAAAGATACTTGAACATCCACATGTTACAACTTTATCTTCTTTTGTTCTGTAACAAGAATAAGTATGATGCCTTACCCATTTCCAAGAATACAGGGTTCTAGAGAAGACCCCATCCACGCTCACTTGTTTCGGCTCCTGAAGCAGCCGCAGTGGGAGTGGGGGGTATATTTTATGGACGTTGTCAAGTTGAATGCATTATCATTGCATATTTTACCTTATGCACTCATCAGTGTCATCATCTGTTCCTAACATGATGCCCTCTTGCTTTCTCCCACAGGAGGGACGGGAATGTCTCCTCCAGCTTCATCTATGCTGTGCGTTTTTTTACCAGTGTTTTAATTTCTAAATCTCTTGCTGACCTTGTGCTTTCTTAATGTAGAATAAATGTATTAGCACTGTGTTTCCTATAAAGACATTGCGTGGTGTAGGTTCATTACAGAGTCAATTTGTACACCCTTATGTATCTTGGTTGTACCTTGAAATTGCCTAACAGTACTGGCAAACTGTTCTTATTTCAGGATGGTGAAGATTTGATGGATGAGAGTGTGCTGAAATTCTACACTCAACAGTGGGAAGATTATAGGTTTTCCAGCAAAGTATTGAATGGGATATGTGCCTACCTCAATCGACATTGGGTTCGTCGTGAGTGCGATGAAGGTCGTAAGGGAATATATGAAATTTATTCAGTAAGTAGCTTTTTGGAATGGTTTATCCATTCCATCTGTCATGTTTGCATTATCATCCTGCAGATTGCTCCTTGAAACTTGGAGGAAGTTCATAGAAGTTTTGAAGACGTGGGCAAGGCGGAAATCTCCCCCCTTTCCATACTCCCACCCCAGTATATTTGTAAGAATTCCATGGGTCTAAACCTGTGAGATGTTCAATCTGCCTTGTACGTATTGGGCCTACCAGTATTAGACTGTCGAGGGTTGTCTGTTTCTGAATATTTGCTGCTTATACTGTTACCCATGTGCATTGGCGTGGCCTTGTCATTCCACTTAGAATTCAGTCAAGTCTTTCAAATATAAAATGGAGAAGTAAATTGCATTTTTTCTGTTGACTTCAATACATCTCTACAAATTTTTTAGCATCCAAGCTGCTAAGATTCAGTCAACATTTGGTTTGTAATATAAGTTATTTTGGTACGGTTCTGAAAGATTGATATGTGATCTTGATAATTTTTTTTGTAATGTAAACAAGGGAAGAACATAACAGAAGTTCTGTATCTCAGATAACTAAAAGTACTTTTTTTAAAAAATTTTTTTTTAAAATATAGGATAACTGTTGTCCTTGCTGGTGAAGCATTAGGAAAGTGATGTGTTATTTTACTGCTTCACTAAAATAACTTTTGCATATGGTAGAAAAACAGTTGGTATCCTTACTTCCCCCCCTCTTAACTAGTGAACTAGCCTAAAGCTAAGGGACTGTGTCAGCCTGAAAATCGCCAACAAAAAAAGCTGTATGTTGTCAAAGTAACTTGCTGGGTTTGTTAGTTTTCAGAGTTGGCAGTGGATCACTGTCAGAAAAGGAGACGTCTTAGGTAGAGTTAGTAATAAAGCAAACGGTGATTTTATTGTGAAACAATCTTGTTGCATAAACGTGTGTGCCAAAATATCATCATTTTAAAAGTTCAGATAATTTAACATACTGTATCAGCTTTCCTTAAGGAGTTATCCTGCAAGTATATGTATATATCTAAATATTTTCTTTATTCCATCTTTCATCTCCCTTCCTTTGTTTCTAGCTTGCCTTGGTGACCTGGAGAGACTGCTTATTCAGGCCATTAAATAAGCAGGTATATATATATGTATGTTATAACTATAGTGTTATTTGATAGGGTTAGTTTTATATATTGTTAGTAACTCCTTCAAGGAGATTTTGCAGGATGGGAGGGGGGACGGACCCAGAAAATAAAAGGAAGCCTTCTGCTTCTCCTTTTATGATGTTAAGAATATAACTATTTTGGGGGAACGGGCCTTTCTCTGTGTGTGGGGTTGAACCTTGATACCAAGACTGTTCTGTTATCTCTTTGCTGAGAGGACCCTTGCAGTTTGTGGTTTGTTGGGTTTTTTTTTAAAAAAAAACCACTAAGGGGGCTCATTGTAAATGAAGTAACAAATTCAGCTGATTCGAAGCCAGGCAGGAATACAGGCTGACAGTCATGTCTTAAGGTTTGAGAACCAAAATTGTGGGAGAACAGAGAGTCACAGGCCTGGGATTTTGGTGTCTTCTACTGTTGCTGTGAATCTTTAAATTTACACTGATGCCTGGGAGATTCAGGTCAACCAAATATTTTTAATTAGTGAGTCAGCACAATGTGAAACAAGACATTTCATCACTACAAAATATTATATTTATGTATGTTGATTTAATTCTTATTTACTAGTACTTACTGCAAAACTTTCTTGTATTTCGGATATAAAACAAACAGAAGTTTGGTTTAAAAGGTGCTTTTTGAAATTAAAAAAAAAAAGACTAAACACTTTCATATCCTTCCACACCTCACCACTAATCGGACTGTAATTATGTTTTAGAACTTAAAGGTGTAGCATACTCTGTGATGTCTGTAGGAATTTTATATGTTCGGATGTCCTTAAATTTTGTTCTCAAGGAGCTTAACTTGTCTTGACCTACCAGCTGCTTTTCTGTATTTGTCTTACTTTTAATCCCTCTTTTCTAAGGTAACAAATGCTGTGTTGAAATTGATTGAAAAGGAAAGAAATGGTGAAACTATCAATACAAGGCTGATCAGTGGAGTTGTACAATCTTACGGTAAATGAGATCTCTTTAAGGTTTTATTACTCTCTTAAAAATAAATAAATATATGTCTCTGTCAGAGCCCAGAAGTAGCATCCCACCTCCTTGGATGTTCAGTAAAGATTTTTACAGTAAAATAAACACAGTTATATATTGTTTAAATTCATGTTTGTAGAGACACTTGGCACGATTACAGTTGGTTATACAGTATTTGTAAAGCTTGAAAGTGTGACTGATAGACAAGAGTGTTTGTTGTTTACAAATCAGTTATTTAGGAGCTAAATCTAGAAGGAGGGAAGCACAGTAGTTTACAAAGAGGAATGGGATTGTTTTTTCCTATTTGCATGAAATTGAGAGTTTTGCCATGCAGATTAATGACCAGTTTCATTAATAAAAAAAAAAAAGCATATAATCTGGAACTCTGAGGGAAAAGTAAAAGTGGAAGGGGATTTTGAACTAGCTTTTGAGATAGTGAAGGTTTCCAATCCTATCGTCCGTTTAATAAGGTAACAAAAAGTGCAGTTTACGTGAGTAATGTCGTGTGCTGTTTATTTTTTAAATGCAGAATAAATGTCTATTTGTAAAAGTTTTAAGACATGGTGCTGATACTGTCCCAATTGATTACCTTCATGTAAGTTAGAAGGAGGGTATCTGTTTATTTGCAAGAGGCCACTTCATAAAAGACAATTTTGTCATTGCTTGCTCTTTTTTTTTTTTTAATTATTTTTGTAGTGGAGCTGGGGCTGAATGAAGATGATGCATTTGCAAAAGGACCTACACTAACTGTCTATAAAGAATCCTTTGAATCTCAGTTTCTTGCTGACACAGAGAGATTTTATACACGAGAAAGTACTGAATTCTTGCAACAGAACCCAGTCACAGAGTATATGAAGAAGGTAAGTTATTTAATAAGCTGTGTGATTATTTCTGGATAGAGATATTTTTTAGAAGTACAGTAATATTAATCTTGGGCTTTTATTGTCAGTTTCTTGAAATGCTGATTATTTTACAGAAACAATTAGCTCTTTTTCCTTGTGGTGACTTGCTTCTATGTTTATCTGGTCTGAAGTTTGTCTCCTTACTGTATTTCAGTAAGTGCAATGAAAGTTTGAAACTTTCTTAATGGGCAAAATGGGAGAGAATGTTAAAATAAATTCGGATTTTGTTAGACTTCAAAACACCAAAATAGTCATTCTGCTTTAGACCTACAAGTTTACTGTTCTTATACAAGGAACTGTTGGCACATTTATTGAAATCTCTTCCTGAGCAAGCTGGCCAAGGAAGTAGGTCGTTAACTAGCTTTAATTCTCTCAGAATATTTTAATGTAATGACCCCTACACAATACTTTTGATCAACAGAGGCCAGATTTAAATTCTTAGATAGTCTCTGGTTTGGGGAATCCCAGAAAAGGCAATTAAGAGCAAGCTGGATAAACACTGACTATTTCTAGCCTGGTTATTGGGTCAGTCTTACTGAATGTGAAATAGATAGGTCATCTTCTGTTTTGGACAAGTGCTGCTTTATATATATTTCTCAGCATGTTTCCTTGCTTTCTGAATTGCTGCTTTTTTTTTCCCTTTCAGTTTAATTAAAAAGAAAAGAGCTTTTTGAGTATGTAATACGCAGATACTGCAGGGAGGGATGTGTATCTTTGTGGTTCTTTTGTGTAACTCTCTGCCACAGAACACATCCTGTCTGAGTCTTGGCATTGAAGTCAATGATTTACCTCAAAAAAAGGGGACAGGGCAGACAAGACTTAGAAATAACACAGTAAAACGAATCCTGCTTGTAGTGAATTGGGATGATTGCCCAGTAGTTTCCAGACCTACCTATGTTTCCTTTTGTTGTTGCTGAATTCATTATTTTTGCTACTTCCCTTTCAATTTCTTGTCTTTAGTTTCGTCCTAAAATATATATATAAAACAGAGAAAGGGAATTTCAGTCATTCACAACCTGAATGACTGGCTCATCCAGGCTTCCTTGGTACAGGACAGTGAAAAGCTATCTGAAGGTCATTGCTATTTCAAGAACTGGAGATTAGTGGCAAGTAGAAGGAACTTATTAGTACCCCAAACAATCTTCAAGACTTCAAAAATCCACAAAAGAGCAACTGGCTTTGCTTGAAGCTGATCTTGAAGCTGAAAACACATATAAAGCTAGCAGAAGGCAGGGGAAATCTTCAGCAAGAAAGCATGTAGCCTTAAGTCTCTGCTTAGATTAATATACTAGAGATGTCTACAAGCTATTTGGGCTGGCTTGGCATCTCCTTACAGATAATGGACACACATTGAAATCAAACTGAACAAGAAACTGTTTTCGTTACTTGTTTCCTGGGATTTAACTGACGAAACTGAAAAAGATGTGTATTCGACTCTACAGTAAATATGATCAGAGCTTGCAGAATGATACAAATTGAGGGATACGACTTAACGGAAAGGGGAAACTTGTGGATTGAAGCTAAAAGCTAGCTCATTGGAACAAATTATCTGGTCCCTTATCGGCATGCTCTGCTGAAGAGATCAAGAGAGGTCGTGCAAGTTTTCAGAACTATTAATTTAAAATTCAGATGGGTTTGTCCTTCAGTTTTCTCTTAATTCATTATGCATAAAGAATTTTTAACATTTTTTTCTTTGAACATGCCAAGGCAGTTTTGTAAACTTCTTAATTTTTTTTTTTCCTTTTGGGTGTTGTAATCTTGCATGCCACCTAAAATACCTGGAACAGAGTAGTACTCCGCATAATTATTACTCAGGTATCGCTAGAATTAGGGTCCTTTTCTGTTCTGAAACCCCTTGAATAAGATTGATGTGAAAAGCTGCAAACTGTCCAGCAGTCACACAACATACTAGCGGTAAGAAGGTCTTAAGAGTCATCTGTTGGAACTATGAACTACGGACGAAGTAATCTGCTATTAGTACACTTACTTGACTTTCTCACTGAAGCACTGTGCATTGGATTCTAATTGGGGATAAAGAGCATTGCAAAATAAAACCGAAAAGAAACCTGTTGGGAGTACCTTGGTGCACACCAGCATAACATCAGTGTTACCATGATATAGTAGAACTGTGGTTGTTTCTTGTAAAATACTCAATGAAATCTTAATTAGGATTAGGATATGTGCGTGTAGTTATACAGGCAGACTTACTGAGTTTAGAAGGATTCTGAATTTTTCTTCTCAGGCCAGACCTCATGAGTAAAGCTGGCATGGCCTGATGTGCTGTAGGGAAAAAGGTCAGTATTTCTTAAGAAATAAAATAAAGTCTCAAACTGAACTTTCGATCTTTGTAGTTAAAACGGCTGAAGATACTGTTGTGTGAATTAATTATTTTTCCCCTGTTTCTGAAATATGACTTAGGAAAATGGCATTTTAAGAACACAAGAAGTGAGAGAGTATAAGCAAATTTGAAGTCAGAATGAATGTTTATTTTCATAAAGGAGCTCAAAGTGAGAGTTGACTGTTAACATTAAAAGTGAAGGTCTAAGGATACCTTAAGAAGGAGCATTAGAAGTGGCAGAATTTCCTGAACTACAGAAATTCAGAATTGGTTAAACGTAAGATAAGTAGTCCTACTAGTCTGATTCCAGTTTCCAGTGTTCATCAGAAAGATTTGCTGCGATTTGCTGTCATTGAGAAAGACAATTGTTATTCGTTACTGGTAAGAAACTGGCAAGTACTCTGAAGCACGAGCTTATATGCCTTCACAGACAGATGATTTTGTTTCCCATATTTTGACCTGTACTGGTTTAACTCTAGGAGACAGTAATCCAGGACCATTTCACAAGAGCTAAGTGCAAAATTATTACGTAAATGAGTGGCAGAGATTATTTAAAACCGTCTGTGTATGATGCAGCGTACTTGCAGTGAAATTGTTCTTTTTTGTTGTTGTTGTCCATAATACGATCTTTCGTGCTTAGCTAATATTCTGAAATACTAGGAAAATGCATTAACTTGATTTCCTTCTCTTGGTGACGTTATTAATGTAAATAATTTGAACCGATAAGGGGACGTATGCACTTTATCCCTAATAATGTGCTGTAATTACAGATGGCTTGTAAAGCAAGTCTTTAACACTTTTGCAAACAAAGTAGAGGTAATTGTTATATAAACAATTCAGTTTTACATTTTGGTGTAAGGTACTGTTCCTTGAATGACATCTAGAATTTTGGTTTGCTGGAAAGATATGCATATGTAGCATTTCATATGCCAAATTAAATGCTAGTATAATTTAAATGATTGTAAATTATTGGGAAGCTTTTATGTGTAAGAATGTAGATGAGAATATTCGAATAAATTTGTCATGGGCATACTGTTAAATTCTAGTTTTCTGCCTTTTAGTTTTGTGGAGGCATGAAATATATTCATATTTGTCTTAAACAAAACTACGTCTGTAACTGGAGAGCTTGCTGATGCTAAAACTGCCGGCATCCCATGTCGGCAGCTTTCTCTTTTTCTGATGGCAGATTTCCATCTGTAAACTTCTTGTTCAGAAGCAGCGGGAAAACAATCTCCCTCTAATTCTCCTCCCCATGTAAACAGTACATAATAGTATCAACATAAACATTGATTCCATATGTATATTATGATTCCTAGAAAAGTGACCACTTAAGTAGATGGACCATAACACTAAATTAGTGAGATGTTTGATTTTTGTTGTTGTTGTTATTTTCTAGATGAATTTACTAAGTAGTCCTGTGTTTTCTGCTGTTGGATTTCTGTTCTACCTTCCATACAGGTTTCATATGTATCTCTCTGTTCTGTAGGCTGAAGCTCGCCTTCTTGAGGAACAGCGTAGAGTTCAGGTATATCTCCATGAGAGCACACAAGATGAGTTAGCACGAAAATGTGAGCAAGTACTTATTGAAAAACACCTGGAGATATTTCATACAGAGTTTCAGAATTTGTTGGATGCTGACAAAAATGAAGGTAAGAGTCAAACATCGGTTTTAGGCTTCGAGTTCCTCCCTGATGATTTGTGAAATAATGTAAATTCTGGTGATAGCTAAATGTGATTTATTCAGGAATTAGGTGAAGAGAGAAAATAGACACTAAAGCAACAAGCAGCTTTTGATTAAATTGGGATGGCTGAGAATATTGCCTCAAGAAGCCTATTCTGATCCCAAATATTAAGGCAAAACAGCACTAATTTTGATTACTTTTAACGTGGCTGGAAGAGCTTCAAGAGCACTTGAGCCATCCTTCCACAGGAGCTGAAGCTTGCGTGAGAAAGATGTGAGACAAAAACCAGACCAGTAGTCTTACCAGCTGTTTCAGTTTAATCCATGGATCTTTCCATGTCAACAGTGAGAATTTTAAAATCCAAGTTGTCTAGAAGTATGCATAGGAAGTGTTAAAAGAGAAATAGAAGCAAATAAGGAGCTTCTAAAATATAGTATAGAAAATATATTAAACTGCATATAGAGCACAAGGAAAGGGTGGAAATTATTAACTGATGAGATAATTTTAGCTGTGAAAATGAGTCTTAAGTGCCACTTATGGATCAAGTTTTTACCTTCATAGAGAACACAGAGAATAAAGACTTCTTCAGCTGTTCCTCTAAAATAAGTAAAGATTATCAAAGAGTTTAGGCATCTTTAAGGAATTGTCAATTGTATTGGTTTTTATGAGTTTCTTTGGGAGTTAATGCTTAGCACAAAATAAGTCAAAACTAGGGCCAAATAATTCCTATGCACTGTGCAGATAATAAGGATGAATGGTGTTTCGGAGTTTTACAGTTGGGGAATTAATTAAATCTATGTAGGAAGTCAAAGTAAAGCTCTGTAGCTGAAATACTGCTTTTAAAAAAGTGACAGAATTTAAGAGATACTATGATTAAGTTACTGTTGATGATACTGTTCGTTTGAGAGTTGTGAACTGCAACTATGACTCTCTCTCTTACATCAACCTTAAAAGAGCAACTGTGAATAATTACTATAATCATCATGTTGATAACTAAGAGATGCTTCAAAATAGAAAAGGGCAATTTAGCATGATTAGTAGGTCAGCAGTTACCCGTTTCAAATGTCAATAGATGATTTTTATCCTGTACTAGTATTTAAGAGTCAGATGTTGTTTATGTTTGTAAATAAATGTATTTACTGCATAATTGGAAGAGATTTTGATACGGATGGGTGTTGACTAGTGGAATGACTTTATACATGTCTTCTGACAATAGAAATAGTAATAGCACAAGCAAGAAATTTTTTCTGGGCTCAGGAGGCCTTTCAGGCTTTTCTTTTTTCCCCTACTTTTTCAAGCTCATGGGTTACGTGAGCCTTTAATACAGTCACTTGCCAGAGTGATGCAGATCCATAACTTTGTTATATGGACACCATCTTGTCATATGTCTATGGTTTTACTTTCATTTGGGTTATTTCTAAGATTAATTAGGCATTTTTAAATGCCTGGGTTTTTTTCTTCTTTTTCAAAATACTTTCTTTTCTCTCAGCGGGCTTCACTTGTGCAAATTACAGTAGTTCCCTGGACCTTTTTAAGTTTCATGAAGTCTCAAGATTAGAAACATTTATTTTGAAAGATTCTTTGAGAATTCATTCTTTAATCGCTGTAATCCGTTCACTCTCAAATTTGTAATATACTAAAATAGTCTATTGTAGACTATCCTAAACTTATAATAAAATCTTGCCCTCGATTAAAATCTTTCTTGCTTTGCTCTTGAAAGTACAGTGGTTTTGAGGTCCTCCCACGTGAAGTACGTTAAGCATATCTTGTTAACAGGCCACTCCTCTTGGTATTCTGTAACTTTTTAATTGCATTGTGCAACTAGTTCTAAAGGTTGTGAGGCACATTTGTCATGGGTTACCTATTCACATCAATACGATACCTATAGGAAATAATTATCTTTATTGGGAGTAGGCTGTAATGATTTAGGTGGAGTTACCGTGTAAATCTTCCTTGAGGCTTTGTAGCATCTCTTCCGTATTTCATCAAATACAGACATCCTGATAGACCAACCTGTGAACCCTTATTTGTGGGTAGGTCTAGCAGCAGCTCACTATATCTATGCATGGCATTATTTTCCTAAATTCTGTAGGTAAAAAAGCCAGCATTCTTACGTTTTTAAAGAAGTGTAACATTAGGTTGCAAATGTGGTTTTCAGAGAGAAAAAAATGTTTGCTTTTCAAATCCAAGAGTTTAGGCTTGCCAAAATTCTAAGGAATGGAAAGGCATTATACGGAAACGGGTCTGAATAGAGGTGTCATCGCTTAGGTATTAAAGGCCTCAAGTTCTGTGTGTTGTATTTCAGAGTTAGGTAGCGATACAGCTGCTTGATTGCCCTGTTTTATTTAATCTAATAATTCTCAGGTGGTAATAAATTGCTCATAAGCCCTTCAGAGAAGTCCTTACACTTTAGAAGAGCTAGATGCAGCTGACAACCTTGAGATGGATTCAACAAGGTGAAATATCCTCATTAGTTTACAGGAACTAATTTGGTGGTTTAGTGTTTCACTGGAGTTGCCTGTTCAGTGAGGACAAGGTTACAAGATGTTACAAGACCAGTGGGTTTGTGTACTTGGTTTATGGCCATACTAAAGTTTGCTTTTTTCCTCCAAAACGCCCCCCCGACACACCCCCTACCAAAAAAAAAAAAGAAAGGAGTTCTGCACTCAGTCAAAAGCATCTGCCCTGTTGAAAATGAGTAATAAAACCAAAACAGTCTTTGATATTAGACTTTCCAAAATTATTAATAGATTTTGGAAAGTCTTGCCTGAAAACAGGTGAGATTTTCATATGAAGCTTTAACGTATGTGAAATGACATCCGATTTGTTTTTAACTTTGTTAGTTTTGTTCTGTTGGAATGCTTTTCAGAACCTTTCCTTTCCTTGAGATACATTTATTTCT
Source organism: Cariama cristata (assembly GCF_000690535.1). Taxonomy (NCBI): domain Eukaryota; kingdom Metazoa; phylum Chordata; class Aves; order Cariamiformes; family Cariamidae; genus Cariama; species Cariama cristata. The sequence goes on along the minus strand of NW_009597567.1, from coordinate 12,666 downwards.
ACTGGTATTCAGTTGCTTAAACTTTTTTTTTTTTTTTTAAAGGTGGCTTTATTGACAGTGCTGTATTAGAGAAAATTACTTATAGTGTTTCAGTTTATCTGCTAAGGTCATATCAATACATTATATGTTGCCTTAAATTTCCAACTGTTACCACTGATGCTGCCCCAAGTAGAAGCGTTAATATACAAAAGGCTACAGCTGGTGTTAGATCTCTGAGAATTGTCCTGTGCAAAAGAAGATTTAAAGGCCAGTGGTCGGCTGGAGAACATTGTACTCTTAGCATGGCCAGCAGTAACACTGATGACAGTCCTAATTCATGGTAACACTTCAAAACTGCATCTAAGTAAGAGGGGTTTAACTCCATTTTTAAACTATTGCACCTCTTTACATTTTTGAAAACTAGAAATCAGAAGTAAATATATTTCTATAATTTCGTTGTTTTTTTTTTCTTCTTGAGATTTATCTAGCATTGCGAAGGTAAAACATCTTAATATTTAACGGGTTGTTTTCTCTTGAACTAGTCTTAGCTTTCAAGGTTAGTGCAAAGATTTGCTGTACTGTATAATCTTTTGCTCTAGTTTTTTCTGGCTTTTTACAGGAGCAGTTGCACGTGTGTTTTTGTTGATGATGGATGTTTAACTCCTATTGGCAACTTGTAAATGAGAAATTAGGAGTCATAGCTAATGCAAATGGGAGATGTTGGCTTTCCTTTTTTCTTTTTTGTTTTCTTTGGTTTGTTTTTGTTTTTCAGACTTGGGACGCATGTATAACCTTGTATCCCGAATCCAGGATGGCCTTGGAGAACTGAAAAAACTTTTGGAAACCCACATTCATAATCAGGGTCTAGCTGCAATTGAGAAATGTGGAGAAGCTGCTCTAAATGCAAGTATCACATCAAAATAAGTCTGTGTATGGTTGCTGCCAGCTGTACATTAGAGGAGGATGAATGCTTCTTGATTTAATTTCCAGTTTACTTATCTTTTCCCTCTCGCTAATTTAATTTGTGAGGACTAGGCAATTCTCAAATGTTGACAGTAGGCTTAAAACAACCGTCACATCACTGTGTTACTACTCTTTGAGCTTTGGGGGTGTTTTTTGGGTTTTTGGTTTGGTTTAGTTTTTTGTTTGGGTTTTTTTTTCCCTGCTGAGTTTTTGCTCTCAGCAGGATGTCGTGCTGCTTGGAAAGCTGGCTGTGCAAATTCAACATCCTACGCTTACAAATACACCTGAAAGTCCACTGTTTCTAGAAGCATTATCTCCAGTGGAGTGTATTTTCTTTCATCATCTTACAGACTTCTAACTTGGATGGGACTGTGTGGAGAAAGTTTGTGTTGGTTTTAGTGTTTTGGGGAATAGCTTTATTCTGTTTGGAAAAGCATGAGAAATGTAGGAGGAGGGGATAACTAAAATAGTTGGAGAAGTCACAATGTAAGAGCAGGTCAGGTCTTCTGCAACACTGTGGTTTTTTAGCCATATAATTGGCTTTCTTGATTTTATCCCATAATTGTAATTTTAGACTTAATTTTGTATTGATGAGGGTTGAATCTCAGCAACACAAAGTTTAAACCTTTTGCTAACCTTTTTGTCTATAGACAATATAACATTTTCTAGGAAAAAACCAACCAAACAAAAAACAATAAACCAAAAATGAAACATTGCACAAGGAAAATTAGGATAGAATATAGATTCTGGTAAATTTTCTTTAAAATGGGGTTTGACTTTGATTTTTGACAAAGTTCATTTTAACCCGTTATTGGCCTCATATTCTTCAAATAGCTTTGTACTACTAATGGCTAAAGCAGTAATCTCTAGTGACTGCAGTAACAGGAGAACAGTAAAAACTTTAGTTTTTAGCACAGATTAAAATGTTTTACCTGTGTGTAGTGTCTGTTGTTCACGTCTATAGTTTTAAGCACGTAGCGCTTTGGCAGTGTTGATCTTTTATGAATCATGAAGTAAGTTCAGGAATCTTCAGCTTCATTTGTAGACGTCAGCTTAAATTTTGAAATCGGGTATGCTCCATGGTTGACACATCCCCGTAGCGATCATCACTTTTGAGTTTCTTTGTATTTTGGCCTTGAAGAATTTCCCAGAAAAATGAAAGCTCTTGCTGCGGGAATTAGTTCATCTTTGAGAGATGGGAAGCCTGAGGATTTGTATGTATTGGTTCTTTCGACTCCAGCCGTTTACGAAACTCTTCCTGATCCTGACGGTTTTTCTTGTTTCTTCATCTTTCTCTTTTATTCCTTTTCTTTTTCCACACATTTGTTCTTCGTTTTCATAACAGTATCTCTGGCTGTCTCCCTTGGGAACCATCTTGCCTCTTCTTCCAGCATCCTTCACACCACTGTATCACTGTTCATCATTGCCTCATTAGCCCTCTGTCACACTTAGGTAGGTTTGGTTCTGCCTAACTTCGTTTAGCTGTACTATGTCTAAACAGATAATCAGCTGAGCAAACGCTGCTCACTTTCCCTGTAGTCAGTGCAGAGAAATGGTCATAGCAGCTTGACTCATCTGACCTATTTTAGATTTTTTTTATTTTTTTTTTTACTGCAGAATACGTTGTGCTCTAGGCTCCGTTAACTATATTGACGAGACTGCTCTTCAGTCAGAAGATTACTGCTGTTTGTGCCTTTGGCTGGTTCTTTTGGAGTCCTTATAATCAGTAGACACCTTTCTGAATGTCCTTCAGGTCCACTTGAATTTCTTGTCTGTGAGGTTCTCAGTAATCTCAGTTCTGTCTCAAGCATGGCATTAGATGAGTGGTCCATGTAGTCTACGTCTGTCTTTGGTGGCAATAAGAAATGTTTTTCAGGATTCTGATGCAGCCCTACCCGTCCTTTACCATTTGTTGCCAGCACGCAGAACTCAGGGCAGGAGTGTTACAGGAGTACCTCCTGCCCAGTCCTTTTAGTTTTTATTTATGACCCTATTGTCCGTGAGTTTGTCTGATCCATTCTTGAACCAGCTAATATTACCTGCTTCCAGCAACCTCCTGTGGCAGCAAGTTCCAGAAGTCTACTACCTTATGTGTAAAAATGTTCTTTATCCGTCTTAAACTTGTTTCCTATCGCTTTCATCAAGTGCATCAAGTACTTATAAAATGTGGCTTTTGGTGATCGTTCATCTTTTCAGTCATCCTGCTGGTTTTGTAAACCTTGGTGCTATGCCTTTTCAAACTTCTGATCTCTAAATCGAAGACTTGTAGCCTTTTTAATCTGTTGTATAGAAGCTGCCATGTCTGCCTGGTGTTTTAGTTGGGCTTCGCTGTTCGTACTCTGACTCCGCTCCATCTTTTTTGGATGCAGAAATCAGTAATTGCACAGAGGACTCAGTCTGCGAGTGCCATAAACTTGGTGTTTATTGGCATTTGGCAATTTCAGTTTTTAAGAACTGCCAATAGTGACTGAGGTCTCTGTACTAAGTTGTACATACTGGGGATACACCAGTTACATTCTTACTTCAGAGATTTACTTTGAGGGTTTCTTCTATAGCAACCGCCATTTATGATTGTCCAGCTCTCTCACGTCTGATTCAAATTAAGCTTATGTCTTTGAAAATGTCCTTGAAAATATTTGCAATGGTTAAGTAAGTAGTTTTGTCTTTTTTGTAGTGTATAATGTGACACACTGCACTCTAGTTGCTGTAAATGAAAACTTGTGCTAGTGTAGGTCAGTCCTGGACATAGGACTAGACTAGTCTGGATATTATTTTACCTTTAAAATATTTCTAATACTTTGTAGACTTTCCCCATAAAAATTTGCTTAGGCCGGTGAGTAGCTCCATTTTTGGAGGAAGTAGAGAGCAGAAAGTCAACGCGTTGCAAAAAACATTCTCTCTTTATTGCAGGATCCAAAAATGTACGTACAGACAGTGTTGGATGTCCATAAGAAATACAATGCTTTAGTCATGTCTGCATTCAACAATGATGCTGGCTTTGTGGCTGCACTAGACAAAGTAAGTGTATGTAGTGGCACACGGTGAACATTTTTTTTTTTCTTCTATTCAGTGTTTTGTCTTCCAAAATTTCACTGTCTTTTGTGATTTGTAGGCTTGTGGTCGATTTATAAATAATAATGCAGTGACAAAAATGGCTCAATCATCCAGTAAATCCCCAGAGCTACTGGCACGATACTGTGACTCTTTACTAAAGAAAAGGTACGTCTTCAAAGACAAATTATTATTTTAGGTTGGCTTTTGTTTTAAAAAGGTTTTAGCATATGAAGTTCTATATTGTGTCTTCAGAAACAGAACTTAACTTTTCAAGAAAAATTAATTATACCAAATTCTGAATATAAAAATTTCAATAGGACTGTTCCTAAAGATTGTATGGAGTTTACTTTTCTTTTTTAAAGAAAAGGGGGGAAGTAATAAAAGATCTAAGACCTTTCTTTCCTTGTACGAAACTAAGTTCTAGTTTTTTAATAAAACAGAAGTTGTTTTTCAGTTTGTCTTATTTTTTTGTTCCTTCCCAAAATTTGAGTTGTGCTATATGTTGTAAAGAAGAGATGCACATTCCCTTTTTCCATTAAAACTCTTGCTTTCCTCCTGTTGTTTTCTCTATGTCTTCTTCCATCTGGGTGGAAATTGAGGAGGACAAAAACTGCTTTCTAACCTCTCGTGGTTCGTAGTTTAATTAAGGCATTTGGCTTCAAGTGATTCAGCAGCTCATACCTTGAGTTGGTATCAGTTCAGTTTGTACTGGATTGGTGTCAGTTTTGTCACTGGTAACTTTACTGGCCATTTTGGGGGAGGGAAAAAAACCACCACCAAACAACCCAGAACCAGAAGAACTTGCTCATTTTTCCCTTCCCCATCCCCTCCTTCCTTCAGCAAAGGATTTATTTGTCCCTGTATAAATAGTTGCGTTCTGCAGGGTAGATTTGGGGTATACCTGATGGACAAGCATCATATGGAGGAAAACAATGTGATGCTAGCTGAGCTCTCACCCAGTCAAGACCCAGCTCTCTCAGCTGTTTTCTTTTCACTGTACTATCTAAGATAAGAAATGAAGATAGCATTTAGCAGCAGAAGAAAGGCAGGAAGAGAGAGATCCATGTTTAAGCCCATAAATCCTGAGAAGTATCCGGCTATCAGGAAGTCCCGAGCAGTTTATGGTCCAGGACTTCAACCTATTGTTTAAAAATCGTGTACTTCAGACTTGCTCACATGTGGACTAGTGAAGAGAAGTGTTCATTTCATTACACCACGTCCTCTCTAAAGAGTCTTTGATCCCAGAACTACTCAATCTGTGTTCCTTTATTTATGAAATTTCCGTATACATCCATATGTTGGTTTATTTCAGCAGTTTCGGGACTCATTAAAAATGCACTTCTTTAATTGCAGCTCAAAGAATCCAGAAGAAGCAGAGTTGGAAGACACACTCAATCAAGTGGTAAGATGTCTATGGTCTATGAATACAGTTCTCTTCTGTGTAAGCTTTGACAAGTTAGTAATATTCGATTGTCACACAAGTTAGATGAGAGAAGACCTTTCTTTTGTGTGTTTGATTTCATTACTTAATATTTCAGCTTTTCAGTAATAGTCTTCATCTCTATGTGGCTTGTTGGTTGTAATTTTTTTTTAATAAAAAAACCTTTTTTATTCAAAAAAAAGCCCTTTACAGCAGATTTAAAGTGGCTAAATGGAATTTATGCTTTTACTTCATTTTTATATAGACATGTAACATATAATTTCTACAATATGTTTTTACATAATTACATATATGCACTACATTTTTATAAATATATAAGGTTGTACATGTGGAATAGACAGTTAATGTGTTTAAAATAGTATCCACATCTAAAACAAAACACCACCACTTCCCCCCCCCCCCCCCAAAAAAAAAACACAAACCAACCCAAAACAAACAAAACCCCCTGCCCTTAAAAATTTAAGTGTAAATGAAGTAGCTACTGCAAAAACTTTTTCAAGACAAACGCATAATTTTTTTTTTTTTTCCTTACAAATTATCTTGGCTTTTTCAGATGGTTGTCTTCAAGTACATTGAGGATAAAGATGTATTTCAAAAATTCTATGCTAAAATGCTGGCAAAAAGACTGGTACATCAGAACAGTGCTAGTGATGATGCTGAGGCAAGCATGATCTCCAAACTAAAAGTGAGTATTCCATGCCTGTCCTGTGATCTACCGTATCGCAGGTCTTCAGGCTGCCCTGGAAAGCATTGATGTATGTCCTTTCGTTTCATTGTTTTATGTACAATAGAAAAATACACAACCTAGGCTTTTTCGGTTTTTTCTTTCCTTTTTTTTTTTTTGTAACCTCCTAGGAGCTTGTAGTGCATGTCTGATGGGAGTTCAGCTGGAGTTAAGCTTAATTATTCTTATCTAAATAAATGACAAAGATATAATTATCCAAGGGAATGACTGCTGAAAAGTTGCTTAATTTCATTAACCCTTGTTCATTCAGGGTCAAGCAAAATACAATCTAATATTCTTTTAGTAGTATGTTTGATTGTGTGCTTTGCTTCAGTTTTAAACAAAATTTTCTTCAGTTTTTAATGACAGTTAAAGAGCACGTCTGGTTGGGATCAGTACTTTGAGTAAGGGAAATACTAAAATTTGTACATCTTCTTTTAAGAAAATAGGCTCCGATACTTTGTTCTTCTCATTCTCCGATGTCAAAAATGTGTCTTGCTGACCTATCTGTGCTTTTAAAATACAGCAAGCTTGTGGTTTTGAGTATACCTCCAAGCTGCAGCGGATGTTCCAAGATATTGGTGTAAGCAAGGACTTGAATGAGCAATTTAAAAAGCACCTGACCAATTCAGAACCATTAGATTGTAAGTAATACATTTACCTAAGTTACTGTTGAGTAGTTTAGCTTCCTCTTATTTTTGCAGAGCTAACTTTGAGGGAAAGATTTGATTTAGACATCATACCCCCAGAAGTTTGAGTTAGTATTATTTTGACCAAGATAGCTAAGATTTTTAAATTAGTCTTTTAGGTCTGTACTTTGTCTTCTACTAGCACTTTATATCTTTTGTAATGGGTAGCCTCCTCCTGATTTTGCAACTCATGTTAGGTATGTAAATTAAGTTGAATCCTGTCCTTCTCAATTGGAAAGATGTTTTTCTTTAAACAGTTTTGATTTTTGAGCACAGCATGGCTTAAGCTCATACTTGTGTTAAAAGTATTAAAGAAAAAAGGATGTTGTGGTTTAGGTTGTTAGACAGCCCCATCACTTTTTTAATAAAGAAATATGTTCTTCATTAAAGAATTTGTTTCAGGGTGCTTCAAAGAGAGTTGATAATCATTTGGTGGATTACATTTAGAGTTATGTATTGTCAGGCTTAAATTTTACTTAGTTTTTGTATTATCCTTACTGGCTTGCCCATAATGCTTTACAAGTATAAATGTGAAATGTTTATTCTTGCGGTTGTGTACTGTGAAGTTACACGTTTTAGTTATGTGTAAAAATGAACACTTATGATTTTTACACTTGCATGTAAAAAGAGAAATCTGCTGTGGGCTAGAAACAGGGTAGTAACTTCTACAAATGAGAGAAAATTGAGTGACTGTCACAGTAAATCTAAAGATCTCCACCTGCAGCGACATCTTACATGAATTCCTTTGTCTTATGGTCTGAATCAAAATAATATAGATATTGCTTAATGATTTTTTTCACCGTGTTAGTTGGAGCAAAAGGCAGAACCGTTGCTTTTTTGTGTTAGAACTGGGACTGCGTCTTTGAAGAGGGGGTGGGAGCCGGGGGGATAACGCAGCTCAGTCTCTCCACCTCTCTTCCAGTGGATTTCAGCATCCAGGTGCTGAGTTCTGGGTCGTGGCCGTTCCAGCAGTCCTGCACGTTTGCTCTACCGTCTGAGGTGAGGGGCTTACGCTTGGATCATCCCAACGGGGAATGGTCATGCGATAAAGTTGTTTTACAAGGTTGGGGTCTCCTTGTCTTTCGTTGTGTATCAGAGAGGACTGGAGGTGTCTCTGGTGTTGGCCTATTTGACTGAAGGATATTCGGAACAAGAAAAGTGAGTAAGGTAGTAGGAGGAAACTGTGAAATTATATATATAACTGTTTTCTCCTATGGAAAGAACCTGGTTAATGAATATCTCTTCAAAACATCCAACAATAACTGAAGCACGTCTTTGTTAGTGTATTTTTCTATGTATACCTTTATTTAAGAAACTTTTTCTTGCCGTTGCTTCGGCTCTGTCCAGTAAAGTCTTTAGATATTATAATCATTAGTTTTCTGTTGAGTCCTTATTCAGAATAGACAAGACAGGAATACTTAATGTGAGAAATAAGTTTTAACTGCTGTTACCTGGACGTGGTTAAAAGAAATCGCCTTTCTAGCCTTGCTTAATGTGTCATAAAAGGAAGAATGGAACTTAAATGCTTGTTTAGGTTTGTGTTGTTAATGACACTTTAAAGGGAAAACTCATCACAAAGGCTAATTTGCATCCAGTCTGAAGAATATGAATGCTTGAATTTACCAGTGAATTGTAAATTCTGAATTTGAATTTCTGTTTACTTGGCAGTCGGGTGATGAGATTTGATTCTCCTTTGTTGGTTCCAGAGCATGTTCTAGTAAGGGTAAATGAAGGTCAATAATATCCTTTTATTTATTTTTTATTGTTGTTTTTATACAGTTAGAACGGAGCTATCAGAGATTTACTGCATTTTATGCCAGTCGTCATAGTGGAAGAAAATTAACATGGTTGTATCAGCTGTCCAAAGGGGAATTGGTTACCAACTGTTTCAAAAATAGATACACGTTACAGGTAAGGATAACGTCATGCCTACAGAAACACTTGGTGATGCTTGCATCCGGAGGGTTGGATGCAGCTGATCATTTAAAAGACATGCGGTCACGTGCTGCTCTTCTGTTACCTGGATGAGCTGCGCAGCCTCTTTACTCCTCATGGAGAGATAATTGCCTTTCCTTACTTTAAAGGACCGTTGTGCAGAGAAATGGGTTTAAAATGGTGAAGTGTGTAGATGCTGAAGTAGTGGAGTTCGTGTGAATACCTGTGCCCACATGTAAACTCATTTTAATAGATAATACAGTGAATTGAGCTGTATTTTATCTGTATATCAAAATATTCATTAACAGTATATAATCATGTATCACAATTAAATATTTTAAATCATTCCGTTCCTCAATTGGGGGGGGGGGGGTACGTGCATATGTATGGGGGGGGGGTGTACGTGCATATGTATACACACACGTGTATGTTTAGCTACTATTTATGATGCTCATATGTATTCATTAGCTTTATTCCTGTGAATAACGCTGCTGTCTTTATTTAAAGCAAAGCACAGATGCAGGACCTGATGGCTACGGATCTGTGTACTACTGAAGTGAACATAAATGTTAGCCCTCCCCAGATGGTTTTTGGTGTTGTGATTAATAGAACCTTTATTATATGTTTGATTTATTTACTGTACTGATACTTAAGATCTATGTTGAAAAGAAAATTGACTTTGAAAAGGGAATAGATTACTTGTGGTTTAAACTGGTGTTGAACTGCCTTGTGTGAGACGACTGCAGCCTCTTTGCGTAAGATCTCACGCGTCTTGCACTTTCCTGCTCTCTCTCAAAAAGTAGAGGAGGGGAGTTCACAACAGTGAGAAGAAACAAGATAATCTCAGATTTTGAATTTGTCAACGTATGTTAACCCTGTGGTGACAGACGTAAAAAAACCACTGATAGCTGCCTCGTTTATAAATTTGGGTTCATTATTCTGCTGGAGTTGGGAGAGTTGTGAGGATGAATTCAGTAGTCTCTGTAGGTTTTAACGAAGATGAAATGAGTAAGAGTCAGGGAGTGACAGAGGAAGAGAATTTAAAATTGTACTAGGAAGTAGAAAGGTAAGGCTTTGACACCATAATAGAAGATTTGATGAAGTGTCTGCAGCTAGTTAAATGGTCATTATCTTAGGGTTTATGTTTAGATAATGCTGGAAGGTGGAGTTCTGGTTGTATGAGTGACACCAGATGTTTGTGTATTGTGTAAGGATTAGCACTGGTTGGCTATTCTCTGTTGTCCAAATATTCCAGTATATGTGTTTAAGCAATGAATTTCAGGCTGTTCAAATTCAGAAAGTATATTTGTTCATTCTTGTTTTCTGATTTCCCCTCTCTCCCCTTTGTTCTCTTTTTCTGGATCTGTTAGGCGTCCACATTCCAGATGGCGATTTTACTGCAGTACAACACAGAAGATGCCTACACCGTGCAGCAGCTGACAGACAGTACTCAAATAAAAATGGTAGTGACTTTGCACGTTTTACCACACTCTTGTTCACAAGTCTTTTGGCCTTCAGGGCTCTTCCTGGTGTCGTAAGACATTGGGATTAGACATGCTTGAAGGCAGAGTCGGTTTCTGACGTGAAGGAGACAGATGTGCTCTGTTCTCCATCAACTTGCTTTTCTGGTTTATTTTGCTGTAATCGTAACTAGTCTTCTGGTGAATTAAGTGTGTAGATGCTCCTGTTCATGACTGCAGTGAATTGTCTAGCTTCCTGCCAAGCTCCGGTAGTAAGTTTTCAGTGTTTCACTACGTACATTTTAATATTAAGAGACAACATTCTAGGAAAAACGGCATTTTCCCTAAATGATCGATCTGCCCATCTGTTCCCCTTTACATCTCCAGGCTTATATACGGAATGTAGTAAAATCTGCAGTTTCACGGGCTCACTCTTATGGAAAAGGTTCCTTCCTTTTCTTTCCAGGTGGACTTTATGGCCTACAGTTTATTTGGCATCTGTGTCCTTTTGAATCAAGTCTGCTCGGACTTTGGGAAAGTTAGGCAGTTCCTAGTCAGTGAGATCGTTACTTTTAGAAATGCCTATCTTGAAAGTTGCTGCTGCTGGATTACAGCAAACCCAGGAGTCTTATGGGGTTGCCATTTATTATAGATGCTTATTTGCAGGTTATATATATTTATTTATGTAAAATAAGTATTTGGCCCAAGTTATGGGTGGACTAGAATAAAACTCTTTATACAGCTGAAAACTAACTGCATGAAACCTATAAGATTTCCACGGTGGTAAAATAGCAGCTTTGCAGACCTGCACAGAACATCGACAGTAGTGTAGCCAGCCGGGTGAGCGACCAGCGACAGGAACCAGAACAGATCCCTGGTGTAAGCAAGAAAAGAAAAATATGTTAATCCGAAAGCAGAGGGTGCTTGCTTTCTGAGGTTTGAGCTTGCCATGGTATCTATATTTGCATGGTTTGGGAAAAATGATTTCTTAAACTTAGAAATCCGCTTGCAAAATAGCTCCTAGAACAGCAACTGGAAAGATCTGTTGTTTGGAATTAGTCTTTCTCAAGAATTTGATGTCACTTGACCGACTACAAGGGGAAAATGTCCTAAGCCCAAAAAGGGTGTTACATTTTGTTTCTGTGAACTACATTTTTACTGCTGCTTTTTCACTCCTTTTGCAGTGTTCTCCACTCCTCGTTCTTAGTCTAAATACGTGTATTCTTGTTGAAGTATTTTAAGTTAGAGAAAGATGCTGTCTGTCTGCACTGATATTTTCTGTAATTTTGTAGGATATCTTGGCACAAGTTCTACAGATACTGCTGAAATCAAAATTACTTGTAAGTACTCTTGCTTTTTTATGCCCTGCTTAACATTCAGCAAAATGTATTAATGAATATTTATTTATTTGTTTATTTTCCTTATTTCTCGCAGGTTTTAGAAGATGAAAATGCAAACGTTGATGAGGTGGAGTTGAAGCCAGATACCTTAATAAAACTGTATCTTGGTTATAAAAAGTAAGGAAAAACTTCAGCAGCATACATCACTTGTGTATAATGGGTAGCATCCTCCTTCTCTGCTTTCAAAATTTGGGTAAAACCTAATTAATGTACCTGGGATGAAAGCTCCGGGGTTCAAGTTCCAATTCAAATATAGATCCAACGTGAATCCGCTTTAAAGGAGAGGGTTGGCTAGTAGGGCGACGGGTAAGATTTCAGCTGTCCGACTTTGACTTTGTCATAAAGTCTGTCAAAGCCTGGACGTAGTTTCCTATGTTCTCCGATTCTTGTCGAATTCTTGTATAATTTATTTCTGGTAGGAAATCGTGCTGGTTTTTAGCGAGGTGCATGACTTGCACGCACTCAGCAAAATACATTATATATGATAAGGTTACGGTAGTGTACAGTCACCAGCAAAGGTCAAAGTCTTAAATGTTCATCTGCTAGAGATAACATGAGAAGATCAGCAGGCTCATTTTAGAACTTCAGAGTGTTCAGTGACTGGAAAACTTAATAAACATGATTTTCAGTAGTTTTTATTACCTACTTTAACCAGTGTTGCTTTCAACATTCGTGTATTTTAAGCTGTTCTTAAGTGTACTGTGGTGACTTTTTATCATGCTTACCAGAGCATAGATGTAAACACACATAAATTCAGTGAAGAGTTCGGTACTTCCTGAAGATCAGATCTCAAGCGAAAGAAACATTTTAAAACCTTTCCTTGTACCTCACTCTTTATCTGCTTTCTTCCCTCCTTCACCAATAATTAAAGGTTTGAGAATTCACGGTCAGTTATGTTAATGCAGCGATGAAAAACGCTTAGCGTTGCTGCACCGTGCGGCTCAGTGGTTCCCAGTTTCTGACGCATGAGACTCTGCTGAGTAAGGAACAGGTCCCGTCTCCACGGCAGCATCCCCCGGCC
>NW_009597566.1:60451-68447 GCF_000690535.1 Cariama cristata | reverse complement strand
GCGGAGAGGCCCTCACCGGCCCGGCTTCGACAGCACGGCAGCCTTCACATCAGCTCTGCGCAGAGACAGCGGGCGCTTCTTTGGCAGAACTAGTAAAGTACAACGGTGACATCAGTGCCACGCTCCGTGTCCTGCCCGGCTCTCTGCCTTGCACCTCACATACGTTACCAGCCACATGGATGTGAAATTCATCTGAGAATTTGTGTGACTCGCAGGCTGATAGGGACAAAGCGACAGCGTGAGGCCAGCAGCTTTTGGGTGACTGCGTGGCGATTGTGCTGACGGGTGTTGGAAAAACCCTGCGGAAATGTAGTCTAACTTTTTTGGAAAAGCTCCTTTCTCCCGCGGGATCAAACACAACGTGAAAGCATACTGTGTACACTGACCCAACGTATTAGTGTTTGCAAGGGTTTGAATATATTCAACATGAGACCTTTATGTTTTCTAACAGAAGTGTCATTTATTCTTACAGTTAGGAAGCACTAATTTTTGTGCGGCACTGTCTCCAGGTGTGACTCTGACTTCCAGTCAGCAACTGGGATATTAAAAAAAAAAAAGCTCAGAAATAATAATAGTTATTATAACAATGGAAATGGAAGTGCACTCGTTTTTTCCAATAAGGGAGTGATGTTTGTGCTTCACAACTGCTTTACATATCCAACGCTTCAAGGATGTTGCAGAGTTTATTCTGTATGTTCTCTGTCCTGAGCTTTTTTTCTATTGTGGTATGGTTGATTTCAACATCTTCCTATGGCTTTCCTACTCTTCTCCCCCCGCCCCCCCCTCCCTTTTTCTTTATGGCAGAATTATGTTAAGTAACTGTGAAATAATATTTCATATGTCTGAATAAAATAGTAGGGTAAAGTACAAGCTGATTTTAGAAAATTAAATTGTATCCATGTTTCTCAGAAGTCATTTTAAATAAGCCTGCACATTTTTTGTTAAGATGTGAGAAGAGTATTCTAAATGCCCCACCATCTTCCTTGTGGTAAGCAGGGGTGGGTTAGTCAGTGCCTGAGTAATATAAAAATAACAGGAGAAATTAATTAAATAATGCATTCTACCATTTTCATTTTCAGTGCCAAGAAAGCAGAGCTGGCCATCCATCCGCTGGAAGTCAGGTGCATGTCAGGTGTCACAGGTTGGGACACTGGCAAGTGAAGGCACACAAATTGCATTAGTCACATATGAAAAGGTTGGCCTAATTTTTAGGCAGAGCTTCCTCCTATCGTTTCTAGATTGTGAAGTGCTTTGCAGTTTTAGGTAAGCAGCATCTTTTCAGTATGCATAAGCAATTGCTGGTAAGAGTAAGAGGCCTAAGCCAGACAATTAAAACTTGCAGTTTCTTACTTGTCAGTAGTATTGTCTTGTTTCTTGGATTCTTTTACCCATATTAATAACAGTACACCATGGAGCCTCTCGTACCTCATCGTTGCTAAAAACCTGGCAAAGTAGGTAATTACTGAGCAATATAACTGATATAGATGCTTGGTAGTATACATGAAGCTCATTTTAAAGGAGGCTTCATTTTGTTAGCAGGACTCTGTATTACACTTGATGCCTTTACTGGCCATTTCAGAAAAGAGGTCAAGATAGGGACACCTTGCATGTAATGTAGTTGTTTACAGCTATATGAAATGGATATACAGTGCTACTAAGTAGAACAACCGTGTTTTGTGTCCACTTTGTACAGTTACAAATGACTTCATGAGTTGCAAGGCAGCCACCTATTAGACCTGTAGAAGCAGAAGTATTTTGTCACCCTTTGAGAGAGATGAGTAAGCTAAGGTACGCTGGCATGGTGAGAAAATAAAATGCTTGAGTTTGCACTGCCTTTGATTTATTGTGTCCACAGTGAAAGAGAGGACTGTATTTCCTGAGGTCATGAGCGGGAGAGGATAGTACATATTTCTGGGTTTCCATTTCTCTGTATATGATTTTAATCAAATTAATCTCTTCGCATGCCCACTTGGAGATATTTCTGGCTTTAGTCAGTCACTGTTGTCAAGAGTCATAAGGTGCTAGCCAGAGCCTGCGAGGAATTTTTCCAGGGACAGCGAGTGCCGAAATTTTTTGAATTGCTTGCTGGTTATTAGTTGTTTTAAAACTCCGCACAAGTTGCGTTTCCAGATTTTTCTGCAGAAACTTGTATCGTCAGGTGGCACTTTTCTATCACTTCTTTTGTAACTGGTATTAGTTTGTAAAAGAATGATGCCCCAACCCTACCTTGTGGACTGTTCATGTGTACTCGTGTGTACAGCCAGTGCTGTGCTGGAGTTGATGCATTTCAACACAGATAAAGCAGTTTGCTCAGATGCATGCGCAGCAGGATTTGGGGCTTCGAAGTTGCACGTTTGTGGCATTTGTTTGAGTTCATCTGGGTTTGCCTGTTTTGCGTTCAAGTGACGGTGGACTATCGCCCTCCCAGCCGCTTGTCCCCTCTTAATTAATCCATGGCACAATGTAAAGGACATAAGTAGCCATGTGTCCATGTGTCTGTGCTTCGTCAAAAGGGAAAAAAATATTTCCCTTCACTTTGTTGTTGTTTAATAATAACAGGAAAAATAATAGCATTGATATAAATAATAGTAATCAGGATTTGTTCTGTTCCCTTCGTTTGGGGCCTGCTGTGGAGCTCACAAACGTTGGGGGTGTGTGAGGGCTGAGTTTGGTCCTTGATTACCATTTTCTCTCCTCCTCCTGCCCAGGGCAGAAGCTACCTGCTGCCTGTGGAACCCGGCTGACCACTAGTAGCTCTTCCGGGCTGAGACAGACGTGTGCTTCCATGGCCATTTTAAATGTATTCAGATAATAAAAAGGAAGCTCGGACTAGCCAGCTGCAGCCTGAGCCTGCAGGCCCTGGATCCCTTTGAGCTGCTACCATGGCTGACTACAAGTGACGGTTGTCATGTGAGCGGGGAAGGAAGGCCATAAGGCAACTCTGGGAGCATATGCTTTATCTGCGTTAAGCTTTGCACACAGCCTGGGGAGAAGTGTGGGGAGGAAAAGGGTGAGGCAGATGCAGCCTTGTGGAGCCTGTCCCACCTCAGCTGCTTTTTTTCCTGTGGCTTGTGCCCACCCACAGTCCATGGAATAGCGTGGCATCCTCCAGGTTAAAAAACACTGGAGCAGGACAATGCATTAGTGGGCCTATTTTCCTCCCCAATGCACTTGTATAACATGGTAACATTAATAGCAATTTATGTGCAAGCACTGAAGGGAGGAGGTATTTTAGCTGAACTAAAGCTGCAGAATATCCACTTTAGAGCAGGAACAGAGCCACAGGATCAGTGCAGGACAGCCATTCTTCCGGGACCACACTTTTAGGAAAGTTATTGTTCCCACCTCAGCCCTTTTTAGGAACGCCTCCCGTTTCCTGAGAACTCAACAGAAGTTTGTAGAAGTCTAAGAAAGGGCCAACTTGTTCTGTTGGTTTCTCTGTAGGAGGGCACAGTTAAATGCCGACTGTATTTCTTTGCTCCTATTCCTTACTCCTTTCAGAACATTAAAATAATCGGGATGTTTTCTTCTTCATAATTTTGAGATGCTGCTTCTGAACGTTCTCTTTCTACACCTGTGCATCTAATTCCCACTGTCTTCTATTAACTCTTTTTCTTATTTTTCATGGCTCTTTTTACTAGCAGAGCATTAACAACTGCAACCCTCTAACAGAACCAACCACTAAGAGCATTAGATCCTACAAGCAACCTCTGGCCTAAGCTGCTAGCAGTTTCATTTGACAAGTTAGACAAGAGAGTAGGAAAGGGAACAGACAGGTGAAATGACTTGCCAGGAGTCTCACTGTATGGAAGTAGCAAAGTCAGGAATCAAATCTGGGCTTCTAACTTGCAGTGCATTGCTCCATACATTTCTTTTTCTGTTGCTCTGAGATTTCTCTTTCATAGTACCTCCCTTTTTCAGAGAAATGTTACTACACCTCGAGGAGCTATTTACCATTTTTCCCTGTTTCAGAAGAATTGAGTAATAGATTAGCCAGAGCATCCAGATCCGTTTGAGTCTATCACCTCTGTAAAAACTCCTTCTGATTCTGCAAGACATTTAGGTCTATGTTAAGCTAATATATATTAACTAGTGTATGTGAAATATACAATGTCTACAATAATGAAGCAGTTATCTGCTAAGCTCTAAACTCGGTAGATTCTCCTTGTCCTTATACAAGTATACTGCATCACAAAAAATATGTAAATCAGGGCAGACCTGCTCACCTGAGCTTATGTAGCCCATGGAGTTAGTCTAGTGCAAGCAAATCGGTTTCCGTAGCCAGCAACACACAGGAGAGCAGTCGGTCTATCGTTTATATCCTGTAACTTGGGATTCCTTCAGACCTACTGACAAAGTCCCCGTTAAAAGCTGGACCAAAGGACAGCAGTTTTCCCTCAACTCCACACTTCAAATTTTTACAGTTACTGCTTTAATTCTCATGTAAACTGCAATAGTATTTAACTGCTTCAAGCATAAGATGTAATTGGAGCTAATTTTTCAATTTCAGATTGTTTTCCCTTTATTACATTTTATAATGTAATAAAGTAGCTTTCTCACTCCTCCATCCAAGGGCCTCTTTTTCCTATCTCTGTTTCAGATATTATTCAAACATTTATTTGCTTGTTGTCCCTTTTCTACAAACATTCATGGTGCTTTAAAGAAACTCTATTCTAGTGTCCTCCTCCAACCTCCAATATACCGCCAGACACTTCAGAGCTACCTCACAAATACATATTTACTTCTGTCTAGAAGAACAAGGACAATCAAGGATCAAAAAAGTTTTTAGCCTGCTAAGTCCACTGCTTAACTGAAGAGGAGGATGTCATTGAGCCTGTACTTGACGAGTGGCAAGTCCCTGCAGTGACTCAAGAGAAAGAGCAGCACCCATTAGGTCCAAACATGAGTTCTTACAGCTTGGTGAGCTTCCCAGATGCACAACTCATTGCCCTACTGCCATGCCTGTAGTAATGTCCATTTTGAGACCGCAACACACTTCTCTGGCCGCGCAGTGCTGCTACCATTTGTAAAGTAAACAAAGCAAGTGACCATTTGACCCTAAATAACAAGAGCATGCATTAGTCACTGAACTACTCAAACACATGGTATTTGACTCTTAACTTGTTATATCTAGGGAAATAGAGAGCACTGCGGATTTAATGTTAGTGATCTTGGTCATCTCTGCAAGGGAGAGACTTCAAAGAGGCAGAGATCAGAATTTTACTCCTTCAGGTGGTAAGCATGTGAGGACCCAGTAAAGGAGTTCTGGCTCGGCTCCTGGCAAAGAGGGAAGAAGCATCCAGTCCAGTGGAAACCAGAGACAGGGGACCGCATCTAGCCTTCCCTTTTGGTGGAATTGCTTTCGGGATTAAAATTATCATCTTTGAAGAATGGTGTAGGTTGAGGAACAAAACTGGATGGATCCTGAGGCCTTTCAGGAGGTAAAAAAAAAAAAAAAAAAGGAAGGAGAAAACAATTCCTGTCTTGGACTAGTGCAACCCACTATAAATATTCTTGCAGGAGCAAGGCTGTGCACTGCTTCAGTGCATCCAGGTGAGAGGCCTCACGAGAGGAAATTAAATCAGAACGTTGCATTGTTTCTGTCCCACTGGGTTAAAATGGAGAAGAAGGTGAAACTTAAGAAGGGCACTTTCTCCTGCTCCTCCCTGCTCCAACAGGAGAATCGTTGACAGGCCAGCCTGTAAGAGCTAGCTCTTTTAAAAATATACAGTGTGCCTTCCTGCATGCCCTCTTAATGTGGCTTTTCTCTGAAGTCGGCAGGTTCTCATGGCTTTCCCCTGTGCCAGTGCTGTAGCAAGGAAGGTATTTTACTCTACAAAATAGGCAAATTCCACCCTGGAGTCTGTCTGCCAACCCTGCTTGGTTTAGCCCTCAAAACACCCGTGGTGGGTGTGCGTTTCCCGTTTTCTGACTGTCTGCAGCTCTAGCTGAAGCATTTGTGTTGAACAGCCTTCTCCAGTTGTAATGCTGTCTCTCCTTATAATGTTGTAAAAGGTAAGTGGTGGAGCTGATCCATATTTTGAGTTTTAACTTTATCAGCAAAAAATCAGTTTGATAATACAGGGCCATTTTTTTTCAAATTATGAGTTTTGTCAGTTGCTGGTTTGGGAGATTATATTTATGTATGTGGAGGGAAGGGGAGGTATAAGTACTGTATTTGCATGCAAAAGTTTAAATTTTCAAATGCTTTTTAAATTAAACACTTTCGTGTTTCAATAAAAAAAAATCCTTAGAAATGTTCAAACCTGAAACATAGCATTTTTAGTGCACTTTCCTGGCCTTCAACGTCAGTTTGCTTCGATGTACATTTTTGAAAAATAATCAATCCAGGTTAACACAATGATCTGTTGTCCCTTTTTTTTTTTAACTTCCAACAATTTGAAAAATCGGTGGTTTGTGTCGCCCTGTCTGCATTTTTTTTCTCAGATGGAAGTTGTGGAAGGCATGCAGAGATCTACGGTGAGATTTATGGTCTGTGATGAACTGGGTGTTCATAAAGAAACCTTAAATCTGTGACTCTGGTGAAGTCCTACTGAGAAGAACTAAAGTCGTGCATGCCCAGCAGTGCTCAGATTAAGTTAATAATTATTTTCCCTTTATTCTTAAATGTCCAGGCTGACTTGTTGCTTCCACTCCACTATTCCTGCAGATATAAAAACCTTATTTTGAAAAGTACTAGAGTGCCTTACATCCAAACCTAGGTCCCGATCAAAGGGAGGTTTATGTACTCACCTACTGACTTTGAGGGAACTGTTGATGCACTTAAGTTTAAGCCTGTGCACAATCTTGGTTTTTCCAAGAAGACCTGCCTAGAAACAAGTGGCTGTGGCTTCAAAGATCTGTTGCTTCGTTGTCTTCCTTGTGACGCTGGAGCTTTGTGTTGAGACACGTTTCTTGCTCCAAAAATTTACAATCAGCGAGTGAAATCCTGACATCAGGAAAAGCAGTGGCAGAGCTCTTGTTGACTACAGTGGGATATTCTCCTGCTGTCATCAGTTTATAAGTACTTGTCAGGATCTCTTATTTTGCAATACAGATAGCAACGGCTAGACTGAAAACCCAGTCTGAGCTTTCTCAGTCAACCAGTGCTGCAACCCAAATCTTTGTTGCTGGAAAGAATTGAGGGAATTGGTTGGTATAACCACATTTGCTTGTATAGGTTTTAAGTTTATGGTTTGGTTTTGTTTTTTTTTCATTGTGCTTCTGAGTGGGTATACGAAGTACCAAAAGCGAAACAAAAATTGCCCCTCACTGGCACATCTGTGTCAAAGCCGGACTCCACATACTTCAGTAACAAGAAAATACTCCTGGTATTCATACTTTCAGGGTACAAAGCCGTTTTTATCTGAGGATGAAATGTTGTCTATGATGTTTGCTAATGGGGGTGGAGCTAATGTTTCCTCAGGGACAGAGCTATCACATCAGTGCTGACCAAAAACTCATCCCAAGGCAGGGTAATGGCACTGGCCACTGAGCAGGGTGGGGTGTGGAGGTCCACACATCAGTGCATCAGCTCTAGAGCAGGGAAAGCTGCTGCGCTCCCTCAACTCCTCTTCTCTGCCTGCTGCTGCACCAGAGGCCCCTTGCATTAAATACGGGTTATAAAAGCAGATCAGGAAGCAAATCCCTCCAAGTGTATGAAGACAGCAGAATGCAGCCCTAAGGTTTTGGGGGAAAATCTGGCAGATGCCATGGTGGAACAGGGGAGAGGTTAAGTATCTCAAGCAGCTGAAGTGACAGGTAAGAGTACCATCTCTGCGTGCTAACAGTAACACCAGTGTGCATGTACATGTACTGGGCTTTCTACAGAAAATTGCTGACACAAAGAGCTCGTAGCAACCTCGCAGAGGGATTTGGCATTAGCTTTAGTGGGCTGTGAGGGAACCTAAAGGTCTCAACAAGCCCTTGCAGGCTTGAGTCACTGAAAAAATAGAGAGAAGAAGAGTTTGCGGCTTTACCTAAGCTGCCTTCTGGT
>NW_009597566.1:23429-60420 GCF_000690535.1 Cariama cristata | reverse complement strand
TGTCCAGCAGCAACTAAGGTTCAGGACCAGAGTCCAGTCCTGTATCCATTCTTTTACCCACGGTGCTTACATGTAGATTACTGCCTCCGTGCTGTAGGTCTTGTATATTCACCTCATTTCCAAATGGTAAGAAAGTAGGTATTATTATGTCTGTTTTACAGGTAGAAAACTGAGGCACAAAGAAGAACAATGACACTTTCCAAGCTACAGTGGAAGATGGTGGCCAAATAGGAGATTAAACTGAGTTTTCTCCAGCCTGAAGTTATACATCCAGAACTATCCCTGTGCCTATGGGCACCCTGTGGACCGGCTCAGGGACTCCCCAGAGATCATCACAACTGTTTTTTTAATGTTCACGTGGCTTTCAATTGTCCAGCCTATTCTCACTGTTGTCATATACCTGAGTCTGTGCTCAAACTGGCCTTCAGTCCTGTATGTGCACACTCATGGTTTGGTCCTGCACCACCGCAACTCCCCAGTCAGCTGGAAGCAGCTGGAAAGATTCTTTAAAATGTACTTTTAAGGCACTCTGCGCATGCATTATTTCATGAATAATCATGACATAAGATGCTGACTTACCCAAAAAAGTGAAGTCTCTCCCTGGCTGCCCTCACAAACTGATACACCAAGTTAGTGATGCTGTGTGAACTCGTTCTAAGAAGGGTCCTGTACCAAACCCTGTCAAAGTTATTGGAAAGGATCGCATTCATGTCAATCAGTGTGGGGTGGTTTTCAAAGCTCTGCTGTTTCGATGGCATTGGCATAATTTAGAGCTTGGCATCTTTGCATCCACACACACAGGTGTAACAGGCATGCGTGATGAGTGGAGGAGAAGCTGTGACCATGCACTCTCTTCTGTTCCCTTTCCTTAGCACATAGAGTGTTAACTGATGTGGGAAGTGTTATTTCCTTAAGGACAAATCCTCCTAGTCTTTCACATTGTAGTTGACAGGAACCCCTTCACCTTCCAATTTCAAATGAATACGTTTCATTAGAAATTTTTTCCTATTTCTTGTGCAACATATACCAAACAGAGTGTTTATCTTCATTGAATTGTTTGCATTTACTATCAAAATAATAAAAAAGGTTTAAGTGGAAATGACATTTCCCCATGGACATTCTCATAAAAACAAGCAAACAAGCAAACAAACAAAAACCCAACCAGCTTCCTGACAAGAGGAAAATTGTATGGGTAAAAATATCTGCTTGCTTGATTCCACATGCAGCTCTCTTTTTCAGGGAATGGCAATGCTCAGAGAATGCCTCTCGCCTCATACGGGCAGAACCTGATGATGTGAGGCTGGATTGTGGAGCTGTAATACATGTTGGCAAGCACTTTCTCAGCAGGTACAATGGCCTAAGTAAATGCCCACCAACACGAATAAGGTCCTCACAGTTCCACCTGCCTGTTAGTATACTTAAAAAGTGGATACTGGAGTGAGCTTCATTATACACACAAGTTTACAAGTAGAAACAGCTAAAAACATGGAAATGGGGTAAACACGCAAGTCTGAATAGAGGTTATTGCCAGGGATAAGTTCACTTACACAAAATGTACATTCAGCTACTATGTTTGTGAGGTTTATCCTGTGCATGCAGGGATGAACATGCCCAAAATACAACAGTTTTTCCTAAATTAGTGCACTTCAGCATAGGAAACAGCATGGGTAATACAACATAAATCCCTATGGATTTGAACATTTAATTGGAAAGCCCATTTCTAGAATGTTTTATCCTATTTCTGAAATAGGGCGCGGAAAACAAATTAGTCATGATTAGGATATGATGTACACAAACATGAAATGTGAACTGAAACTACTGGATATCAATTGTGATTGGAACAAAACTTACTGGGAGCTAGGACAAGAATCGCTTTAGCTGTCTGCTAGTTCAGTAATTTGAGATGTTTTACAATAATGAATTCTCTGAGTGAAGTATTGCCAATCCAAATGAACCAGCAGCAATGGCCTCAAAATGGTGCTAGATGGAAGAGCCGAGTTTCACAGGTGCCTGACTGAGCTGCTTCGAACATCAGTGCCCCTAAATCATTCGACAGTTAGATAGACACAGCGTGTGTCTGGGAGGCTATGAACTTGCATGGCTCTTACTAGCAGAATGGCTAGAGAATAAGCACCTTTCCTTCAGCGCTCAGGTTAGGTCTAGTCTGTCTGTAGTCCTGTGGGAAGATATCTTCTAGGAAAATGAGAGCACAAGGATGCCACCGTACATCGAAACTCTGTTATTGAAGTCGGTGGTTCTATGCTAGGGATTTTTTGTAGTTCTTCTTTTGTCACCGTTGCCTCTGTATTAACTTGGTTTGATTTCTGATTATAAGCACTGCCTGCTGAGGGAAAAACTCTTGCCGACCATTTCTGTGTTGTGTTTTCTGCTGAGTCATTCCATCGTGGTAGGAACAACTAGAACTCCCTTTGCCTTCCAAGACACATTCAAGTAGGAATATGGGACACACTCTGTTTAATGTATTTTCTCCACCACCTTCGCTTCTCTTTCTCTCTTTTCTCTGCATTGGTTTTTCACTCTGTTCGTGCTCGGATGGGTATTGCCCCCATCGTTTTTTCCCACTAGTTTAGTTTATTGCTTTTCTTATTTCAGAATCTCTCCGTATGCTGAACACAACCTCAGCAGCACTTTTAATCAAGGAAAAATTAGTTCATTCACATCTATACTCCTTTATGGTTTAGGGCCAATAATAGATACAGAATCCTTCCTCAAAAGTAGTTTTTATGTAATCAACTGCGGTGGTGTAATGAAAGGGACCAAAAAAGTTTAGGCATTTTCCTGTTACCATGAATAATGATGCACTTTCTCCAAGGGTATTATTTGATTTTGGCTAATCTGTAGCACTAAGAAAATCTTGTTGTTGCTACCTTCCCTGTTAAGACCGTTCAGCATATTCCCAAGAAAAGACCCAGCTGGTGAAATCTAGGTGCTGTTTTTGTTAGAATACCAACTATTAGTTAAAATATTGTTGTGAACTCTTTTGTTCTCCAGGTTTGTTCAGAGCTTTTACAGTGAACACTGAGGTAAGTCCAGGGTGTGATTTTGTCATGTTGTCGTCCCTGCGCTGAGGTCTATAGGGGCAGTAACCGAGCATGTACGTTGCCACTGAAACACATTGTTTTCTTTTGCAAAACTTCTGCATTCTTGGAGAAATTTTGTGGGTCGCTAGCTCGTCAGTTTTCACATACACATGTGTGTATGTGTATGTGTGAAATGAAGAGGGGAATTATATCCTACAAAATTCAAAGGTTTAAGTATGGCAATTGTCCTAGTCCACTTTGGGACCCCTTTATGTAAGGTGAAGTAGTATTTTAGCATAATAAGAAGATAAAGGTCAAATTCTTCAGGTGAATTAACTTTTAGAACCCCTAATTTTCTTTCTATCCGTGGATGCGGAGATAATACAACAAGGATGCTAGCACAGACTGTTTCAGCATTTACCCTTTCCCAGCACATGGTGCTTGATAATAGCATCCTGTTTGTCTTTGTCCTCTGTATTAAGCTCTGTGAAAGGCTGTTTGGAAACAGTTGTGGTACTGGGGGCTGATGAAGCCATAGGATGCTGCTGTATGTTCGTTTCAACCAGAGATCTTATGAAGGTATTAAAGGGTTATTTCTTATCTCTGACTAAATCCAAGGTTTCGTTCCCCAGTGCCATCAAACTAACACCTTTCTTCGGTATATTGCATACATGCCTTTACAAATATTTCAAAAACAGTCATCCATCATCTGTTTGTAACAGAAAACTAACCATTAAGAAGCAGACTTCTTTGCTTATTCTCCAGGGGTGGAATTCAATTATGCAGAGGAACAAAACAAGGTTTATGTACCATCCAAGTCCCTCATAGTCCTATTTGTGCCGACTCTTTACACACGGGTAAACTCTACCACAAAGAAACAATTTCTGGGTGATGTCTGAGTGCCACAATCAATTAAATTTTGTCTGTAGGACCCCTGTCAGTATTGTGTGTGGAAGATGGAAGAGATGCCAAGTGGAGTTTTATGCCCAGTGGGCCTGGCTCATGCCCAGCTGAAGTCAGTGGAACTTTTGCCACTCCTTCCAAAATCAACAGGATGGCTCCTCCACTCACTCCCTATTTCTTTTGCTAAACCACAGTTTTCTGATATTTTCAGGTACTCGTGCTCATCAGCTTGGAATCCACACAAGGTTGGGTTTCATAACAAAAGGCCGCCCTGATTCTTTTAAATTCAAGTAGACAAGAGAGCAAGGTGAGTCATTTTTTTTCCTCGCTAATCTTGATGGGATGCTGCAGGTTTGCCAAAGATTACTTGAGTTTTCCCTGGCTAAGGTGTGCGTGAAGACTGCAGCAGTTGGAAGCAATCTGGGGTGTTGTTTTCGTAGGTTTTCTTCTTAATTTACTGGAAAGGACAAAATGCACGTGCAGTACTATCCTAGTGCCACTCCCTCATCTGTTTGCATTTTAGCAGTCAGTGTCACCTACTTAAAAATACTTTGTATTATCCTCAGTAAATGATCTCTCTTAGTCCAAAGCAATCCATTGTTCTAGAAGGGTTCCTGTCTCCTGGTAGAGAGCTTACAGCACCTTGCAGACCTGACATAGAGCCTTTAAAGTAAGTGAAAAGTCTCTTATGACCTCAAGGGTTTAGATAGTGAACCCTGTGGACTGACAAGACAGGTAACACTGTCAAAAAGCACCAAATAACTACTGACAGTCAGAGAGTCTTAGTCTCCAAATCACTTGGATGACTCTGAAAATATTTATCGCAGGGCTGGCTATATATTCTCAGCAGTGCAGAGGACATGAATGGTACTCAATGAATAATATAAAAATTCTTCTAAGTACAAAAATCTCTCTGTTCAGGAAAATGATAATTTTATGCTTTGCTATTTCTTTTGTGTCAATCTATTTGTAAGCATCCCTTTGGCTATAGTATTTGCTTAAACTACGAATATGTACTATGTGTCAAAATGAAATATTTATTGAATACATTTACTTTGTGTGTGTTGAGTTATGAGTGGGTTCTGAAGTGCTTCTTTGCTGCACCTGTTGGGGCCATTTTGCATTCTCTCTTGGCTGGAGACAATGAAAACTTGATGCCTCACAGTGCTGCAAAAAGAAACACTTGAAGAGAATTTGAAATAAAATTTAGGACAAACATTCACTGTTGCTGGCAGTCCAGGACCAAACACAGGACCACTTAAATCCTCAGGGTAGGGATAGTTGTCTCTACCAGAGCCAGTCCTGACTTGTAGGTGGGCTGAAACCAAACAGTACCGCAGACTGATGGATGCAACTTGTCCAAGGACACTTCAGGTGAACTATGGCTTTCCTGATGTCCCCAGCGAGGGGCAAAGCCGAGGGCTTGATTTCTTTTCTTCTCTCTTTCTTGCAATAATCCGAGAAGGAGAAGTGTGAACCAGCGGAGGACTGAGTGCCTCACACCATAGCCTGTGTCACCCAGACGCTAAAATGGGTTTTGTAGATGACCTTGACATTACTGAAGGAGTGTACCACTAAGACCTCTGAGAAGAAAAGGGAATGTACCTTGCCCAACCTGCAGGGAGTCTACATCATAACTAAGAAATTGAAGAAATTCCTGGCACTAGCAGAAGTTCAAAAAAGCGGCCTTGGGTCCAGACATGTGGTCCTTCCTGTCAGAGAAATGTACTCCTAACCAGAGGAGCAAACTGGTATTCAGATACTGCCAACAGCAGATACTCATATTGGGTTTACCTGATGGAAGGTGATACGGTTGATGACAGGCCATCAGGTGGAGGTGGGCATTGGGAGCTCAGGCCTTAGCTTTGTGTGAGACTCCCTCTTGGGACACCAGGCACCGCAGCCGCTGCCCTCTTCTGTGGTTGCTTCACAAGGGGTCCGGCAGCCCTCATGCCAGTTCTTCCCCTGAGTATCTGTTAGAAGAGACAGCCTTGAGGCATCTTAAGCCTCTTGCAAGAGGTGTAGGACAGACAAAGACATTGTTATCCAGTTATTTGGAGACAAAAGTAAAACTTCAGGCACATTTTTAAGGAGAATCTATGAATTACTAATTGGGCCTGTGCACGGGCTCATAACCAAAGGGTAATGGGGAGATTAAGTTCTATTGTAGCCATCTCTTTGTTAAGTGATCAGGTCCTTTGAATATGTAAGCAACAGATTATGAGGCCTAGAGCAAGTAAAATGAGGTGGGGATTCAGTTTAGGCTGGATCTCCTTAGGCTCCTTGTGTAAGTGGTGAAGAGACATACAGGCTCCTGTTGGATCTAGACTCACTCTGGATTTCTTTTGTTGCTCAGCTCTCCTCACTGTCTATAAACAGAATCTGAGGAGATTGTCTTTTGGCAGAAGTACTTAGGTGCCTGAAGTTAGGCAGTGTCACAATTCCACTTAGCTTTCCTGTATGAAGGTTTAGAAGAACAGAGAACCTAAAAAAATGCTAATTTCCTGCCCACTGGATTTAAATTAAGCATCCAGGGATCCCTGTCTGAAATAATCAAGTTTGCATGGTTCAAATACATTCTTCAACCCAAACAAAAGACTCTATTCAACAACTATTTTATTTCTTCACCCCATTACAATCATTGCAACCATCAATATGATGCCATTATTTTTAATCCAACACAGGAAACCAATTATTTTTACTGATTAACTCTTTACCTCCAGTGGGATATTGACTGCTAGAGAATGGAAATAAAGGTCTGTCAAACAGACTGTATGATGACTGGTCCTTCAAATGATAACTCTCATTTCTTAAAAAGCAAAGAAATATCAACGCCTTTCCTTTATCTTTGTGTCTCGTATCATATAGAAAGAAGTCTTGACATTCCTTGAAAGCGACCCAGAATCTTCCACATGAGGTGTGCGTAAAGAGGTCTAGCCAACACATAAGAAGTCTTTAAAATGCAACTGTGGCTAGATCCACTGGCATCAAATAAGGTAGTCTTTAAGTATACCTCCCCTGAAAAGCTATGCACACACAGAATGTTTCCAGAGTTTGGCTATACCTTGAGAGCTGTTTGTGAAGACAACCCTTGCATATGTTATAAATGGGATTTAGCGAAGTTACAGGGATGAGCTTATACAGTTGCCTGTATGATCAGAACCAAAGGCCCTGATTTTGAAAAAAATTGATGTGTGTGCTTACTTTGCAGACAGAGACCTATTCTATTGAAATAAATACACCTCTGTGAAAAGTTAAGCATGTCCATAAGCTTTTGCAAGATGGGTCTGAGTTTGTGAAAATGTACTGGGAAATCTGTGTGGTACCTCCTCAGTTTACTTCAATAAGAAAGCATGTTAAAAAGCCTGTCGGTATTGCTGTAGAATTACACTGTTAGCTGTATTAAAAATAACATTTTCTTGCAAAAATTTTCTGGTTGTTTTAGCAGATTTTGTTCTTTGACAGAAAATGTATTGATCTGATCCTGGGAAAGTGACTGTAGTGCTCAACAGAACAGTTCCTGCCATATAATTTTGATGTTCATAAGGTTGTGTAATATTTCATATGAAAAGCCTCTGTCAACTTCCACTGACTGTTGAATCTTAAAATGATTCATCTCCACAAATATATTTTGCAGGAAAGCTTTTGAAGCAGGAGGCTGACCTCATTGCAAAATACAATTTAATTGAACATATGTTGATTTTAAAAGTATGTACATATCTATATATGTTTCTTTTCTCTTTTCTGATTTATTTTTGTGACTCATGGAAATCTAACGTTTAAAATATATGGAAAAGGAAATTCATTAGAAGTAATACATTTTGAAGAATAAACTTGCAAAAACATCTATTTCTATTTTGTAACTTTCCATGTTTACACGTAACTAAAGAAGTAATGAAAGTTAATGTGCGACATAGTTAAAACTTTAAACGTTTCTCAGTTCTGAACTAAGCAAACTTTATATTTCCAATAATCTCAGTCCAAGTTTATATCTTCAGATTTTCATGTCAGTATATCTGAATGCTGTTGCCAGTCAGATTTCCCATGTATCAATGGAAAATCTGATTTCTATTCTTGCCTTTTACAATTCCTCTTGCTCTTAATTTCATGGGAAGAAGCATCCGTAACAAACTAGGAGGAGGCAGCCTGGTTCCACTGACAGCAAATGAAGCTTTTCCAGTTAGTTCACTGAAGTTAGGGGTTTCAGTCTCAAGACATAATTACAGGTAAGAATGGACATGTTGAGGTTGGTGGTTAGCCATTGGCTTCAAAGGGACACATTTCATCCTCAAATGTTTTATGGCAGTAATGTTTTCAAATATTTCTGTGACTAGATGTATACAAACACACACACACAGACAGGAGTACCTCTTACTTATGTTTAGTATGGGAGGAAACATGACAGGCTCAAAGTGAAAGTGCATGAAGGTATGTTGGTCGGGTTTTTTTAAATACAGAAATAACTTGCAATGAAATTTTCTCTTTTTTTCTCTCACCCAGATGAAAAAGACTTCTTTTTCATGAAAGAGGAGTTTTATCAGCTTGTCTCTGACTGTTGTCAGGACCACTGCCTCACTTATGTGTGATGTTATGTTTTCCCATAAACCTTTCATAGGAACTAAACATATAAACTTGAATTTGTTTCTTATTCCTACAGCAGTCAGTATTTTACAAACTTAGGACCAAATTTCATAGTAAGTGTTATAAAGAACATTGCATCGCATAAAGCCACAATTTCTTAAGCATAAATATATTGCTATTTAAAAACCTTCCAACCTTTAAGCTAAGCTTACAATTTTGTGACTTGTTACATGTTCACATGTTGCAGTATTCAGCCTGAAAGCTGGGCAGATTGGAGGTGAGTGCAATCCAAACGTGCTAATTCAAGTGACACCAATTTGGAAAACTGTATCGAAAAAAAAAATCAAAATCATAGAATCATAGAATAACCCAGGTTAGAAGGGACCTCGAAAATTTAGGCATTTTTTTATATCTGCTCTCAAAGAGCAAAAGAAGGCCCAACACAAGTATTGTACGTCACTAAAGTCTCTTGACATGATTAAATTGGATTTAAAGTGGTGTAGAGGCCTTGAAATGGTCTGATTGACTTCACCTTTGCTGACACTGGGAATTGAGCTATGGATCTTCAAAGTGAAACACCATAAACCTCTGCAAACCATGAAGACCTGAGAATTTTAACAGACATTTTCCATGAAATGGCTGCAGATGGAGACAAGAAAAACACCCTGATACCAATCAAAGCTTTATTGGTATACAGTTAATATAATGGTTCTGAAGTAGCTGGATGAAACCAAACCCACCACATTGATATGGATAAGCAATAATCAGATGGAGAAGAGAAACATCCCAATACTGACTGAGCCCTTCACCGTATAATTTTCATTGCCATTTAGAGCGCCTGATAAAGAATTTCAGTTCACAGATGCAAAACCCTTTCAAGAGAGCGATGCTAGAAATTAGAGACCTCAGAAGCACTGACCTAAATAAAAGCTACTCCTTCCCTAAATGTAACTTTTGAGGTTTCTTTCTGATTTAAGGGCTATTCCCCCCTCTCCCCATTCTAATTAGTGCCATGGAAAAGTGCTGAGCTGCCCAAGAGGAAGGCTGTGGCGTTTTGCTGAATCCAGCCGTTCCACTCATGCAGCAGTCTTTGGACATCTCCTGGTCCTGTTAAGTAGTTGTATGTTGTCTCCACAGAGCTATTGGGTCATTTTTTTTACTGTTTTACTGTTTTCCTTTATTTTCAATTGCTAAATCACTTAAAAGAAGAAATGATATAACAATGTCCTAAGATGACTATTCCAAGTGAGCAATTGCTGTAGTTGCCATAGGGATACTGAATGAATGCAGATGAGGTAGGAGCTATCCAGAAGGCTCTACGAGCACGAGTTTCTCTTCAGCAGCCCGGTGTGACCAAAAGAAGGGAGATTTCTGCACCTTCTGATAATGCTGGGCTGCAGCTGCTGCGTGGCCTGTGATGAAGTGGCCGTCTGGCTGCCGGTGTGCTGCTTTGGCTGGAGACGTGGGCACCTCACTCACCATTAAGAGTAAAACTTGGGCTCTTAGGTGATTTTGAAAACGTTACCACAAGTTCCCTAGGAGCAATACTTAGAAACAGCCGTTTACCGCAAAGACTAAAATACCACTAGTACTGCCTTCATAATAAATCCGCCAAGGAAAATTGGAAGCTGCATACAGATGAGATCAAGTGGTATATTGGGGGACCTATAGTGTCTAATTAAAATCAACTAATATTGGGAGAGGAATAGCTCCTCTGCGGAGGAAGGAGCTATTTTATAGATCTATGACAGAGGCAAACAATCTTTCCACAGAAGAGGACTGCTAAGTGAGCTGTTTGTCAGGAATACTTTGGGTTTAGCATTATTTAACTTAATGATGACATGGGGTGAAACTACTCAACTGCATAGAGAATGATGATCATTTTGAGTTTACCTGGGTATTTGTAACTGTTCCAAACAGGACTAATTCAAGGCTCTATTCATTATAGATACAACCTGTAAATGCAGTAATTGCCTTAACAATCTCAGAAAACACTAACAAATGATAACTTGGCAACACACAGCAGCACTCCCAAACCCTGCCTTTGGAGCACCGGTTACTCCCAGCCTACTCATGGAAAGAGATGGATCTTGTAGCCTAAAAGTCCTCAGATTTGTGCTTCCCACTGGAAGCTACAAAGACCGATGACATTTATGACGGCAAGAATCAACTCTGCCCTCTGGTGCTTATTCGCAGTTGTACAGGAAGACTGAAAATCTTTGCTTGAAAACACACAAATAAGTACAGATTCAGTCTGTCCTTTTTTCGAGACTGACACAGGTCTTAATTGTTTTGGGAAGGCTAGAGCCTCAGCTATTGTGGATCGACGTATTCAAATTGTCTTCAGAGAAATTGTAGTGATTTACTTCAGGTCACTTAGAATATCAGCTCAGGCTTTCAGCTCCCAAAATGGAAATTTGTGCTGAAAGAAAAACCATGCTGACTGGGAGTAGGCTGCAAATCTGATGCTCTTTTTGGGCAAGGTGGTATGATCCCAAGCACTGGGTGTTGGATGTATTAACAATGTGAGACGCTCTTGAACGGATTAACTCTAGAAGGTATACCCAAGTTTGAGCTAGGCTAATTCATTTGAAATAGTGAGAGGTATGAAAGGGATTTTATGAGAACAGATGTAAACATTCCCCAACTAAATGGAATGAATTAGCCAAGGAGGAATTAGAAGACACATGGTTCACTGATAAATAAATATGCAAAAACTAACTTTGTGTTGCGCAGGAATGGACTATGGCTCAGTAGCTTCTCTATTCCCACTCAGAAAAATACTGTCTGTCCTTCCTATTTACACTGCCTTTAAGCCTAAAGCTCTGCAACTTCTTCTAAAATGTCCTCCTCCCTCCTCATTTTTAGAGTTATTGTAGCATTATTAACACTATGGATTAGTACCTGTTGTCTGATGGAGGTTAATTAATCCCTTTTAAACCTCTCAAGACTTAATTGAAATAAACAAACATTATCATATCCATCTTCCTGCTGAAGGAGATGAATCACAGAAAAGTTAAGTTGTTTCTAAAGTCATAACACAAGTCAGTAGGTAAATCAGGGGTAGAAGTAAGCAGCCCCGGACTTCTCGACTCCTACTGTAATGATTGCATTAGCCTGACTTCCTAGAACCAGTATGTCTGAATGAGATAATTTTATTCAAAAGAGTTCTCAATTATGTTCACATTTAGGCTTGATTCCAGTATTACTGTAGCCAGTGGGAAAACAGCAGCAGAAGATTTTGGTGCTAATGTATCCTTTTCGGTGAAAGGAAAGACAACTGCGAGACAGTGTGGGTGAAATCATTTTCCTAATGGGGTATTTTTTTAATGTTAGCAGGTGTCAGTATTATAAACTTGCAAGAAAGGCCAGGTGCTGTGTTCCGGTATGATCTCACCTTCCTTTGTAAATGAGCATTTAATATGTCTCTAATTTCCTTGGTCAGGCACACCTACCTCCGCCTACTCTCACGGGTTATTCAACCTTACCATATCCGCAGACGGCGATGACGACGGGATTGTGGGGGTAATACCTAGGGCACAAGGAGGGTCACTTGACCAGCCATTGCTGCTTTCCAGCACTTGGTAACAGAGTGTACAGAAGACAGGAGCGAGGATGAGGGAGGAAGGAGAGTTGCCGTTACACATGGGTGGTGATGCAGCTCAAGCCTAGGGGCTGCTGGACGACGGGATTGTGGGGGTAATACCTAGGGCACAAGGAGGGTCACTTGACCAGCCATTGCTGCTTTCCAGCACTTGGTAACAGAGTGTACAGAAGACAGGAGCGAGGATGAGGGAGGAAGGAGAGTTGCCGTTACGCATGGGTGGTGATGCAGCTCAAGCCTGGGGGCTGCTATAGGGGAGAAGGTCCCCGAGATCAAGTGTTGCAAGTGGATCCAACCCCTGGGAAGCAAGGTACTCTACAAGTGCTTTGGGGACAGTGGCCTCTGCAAGATTTATGCAGAGTACCTAGCTTCAAACCGACCCTTTGGACTCCACAGTATGCCAAAATAACATGAGCAGCAGCTTTCCAAGAGGTGCAGGACGTACCCTCCATCACCCTGAGGAGCAAAACCATACCAGGGCAGTTCTACCAGGCCTTCCTCCTGCTCCCTCCCTGAGGCAGTAAGATAACCATCTGTATACCACACTGATATGTCAGCACTAAACACCCAGCTTGTACATGACAGGCTTTATCTACCATTCTGTACACAGCCTATTGACACATGACAGCGGTAGCAGGACCTCAGCGGTTTTCCTGATTTCTCCTGTTTATTCCCGATTTCCACCGGCACAAGAGAAATGGATCATTGCTAGGCAGCTTTTTACAGAGTAACTGAACCAACAGTGGAAGGAGAAAGAGCTCACATTTAATTTCTGCTTGAAAAATATCTGTGATGAAAAGGCCTTGTGCTAAACTTCTGTGATGGAAGGCTTTTACCCTGCTTGGAGTAGTTTAGACCAGACAATTGAATAACCCTTACTATTAAGAGCAGATTTAAAATATCTTAATCAATGCAATCATACACATGAAAATTTCAGTGCAGCTGTAAACCTCATTAGCACATGACACCATGCTCAATTTCACATGCAATTACCTGGATAGACCATGTAATTATGCCACATAATTACTCCTGCATTTTACAAATGAAGTTGCATGTCTGCAGCTCAAGATGATGTAGCTCTTTCACATCAACTGAAGTCCTCTGGCACACTTTCCACCATACACACCTTTTCCTTTTTAAAAGCAAGGGCCAGAAGCTGGAACAAGTCCACTAAGAGCACAAGAAAAAAATTAAACATTGTGTTTTAGGCAGTGAATTTTGCTTTAGGACCTTAGGACCAATTGGTGGAATTTATTGGTAGAAGCTTGTTTAGAACCTGTAAACTATTATAAATGTAACCTGTTATTGTTGGTACCTATTAAACCTCTTAATGTACTGTAGGCTCATTCTGAGGGCATAAAAGAGACCAACAAGTAGGAAATTCCCAGGCAGGAAATAATGTTCTCTGCTGTATATAAATCTACTCAGTGCAGCAAATAGCAGGAATTATACCAATGTCAGTTATAATTCCCAAATACTCCATGATCATCTGTTTCAACCTCCGCTTAGGTTTAGCCATATAGACCTTATCGTAGTTTACACTACGGAAAAGCAAGACTACCTCTAGAGGCCAGCTGTGTCAACTCTGGCTGCTGGACTCCTGCCTAAATTGTATAGGCAGTGCACAGATTATCACCCTTAAAGACAAAAGGCCTGATACGCCATTGCCTTGTATCTTACTTTGCCCTTTTAATTGTATTTGTTCAAAGAGAAGCGGGTATAAAATGCCACAGGTCTGATTGCATCGGTCTGCAGTACCATGCAGAGAGTGGGAGGAGAGTCTTACGACTGAGCGCTGCTGGATTCATTTGTCATTCAAAAAATAAAAAAACAACTCGAAGAGAACTATATTAAAAATATATTTCATTTGAACTCCCTTGAAATATTTTATTCTGAGTTTGAGAATTTCTTTTAATAATTTTATTGTTTCCTCAACAAAAAGAAAGCGGCTTTAAAACAAAAGCAGTTTGGAGAAAATAATTTGGTTGAAATAAAACCTACCAAAAAGAAATGCAGTCATTCAGTAATGCAATGAAACAAAGTCAAACTCATACCATATTTTCCTCATCCCAAAAGCCAGGTATGTGCCAAAACAAATTTTGGTGATTAATACACTCACCAGTAGTGCCAGGTCAGCTTTATTTTTAGTAAGTAACGTAGGCCTTGCATTCCTACAAAACAAGGCCCTTTGCAGTGAGTGCTAACTCAGTCCTAAACACACGGGAATCAAGGTAAGGGAAATGGAAAGGTAAGTCACATACAGAGCTATAAACCCAACCACTGACACGGCCTTTAGAAAATTAGACCGTTTTAATGGGTCCACTTTCCCTGGGAAGTGTGAGTAGCCCAGTTGTTCCCTCTGTGCGTCTCTTCTAACGCTGGCAGGTAGCTACATCTCGCTCTCTGACTGGGGCGAGGGTATTTGGACAAGATTAAGAGAGGAAAATATACAAAGGAAATGCCCAGAGATAGAAATTGTAGTACCTTGTCTATATAGTGTGACAGTTAATGTCAGTCTAGAAATCTTAATGGTTGGCTTTGTGTTAGCTATGTGCTCTTGGTAGCCCATTAAAGAAAAATGAAGTAAGGTGAACTACTGGCACGAGTTTTCTCTTGGGTGCTAAATCAGAGCAGAGTCAACTGAAAATAAACCTTCTTTTATTCAGAGGACATCAGGGGATCTTACCCCCAGTGCTGGCCAGCACATCCTCAAAATTATTTGTGGCAAATTTGTAGCAACCTAAAAATCTAAGACAAACTATCTTGCCAGTTTTCTGTGAACATCTATTTGCACTTAAACTTCAGAATTCCTGAGCAATTTTGCTCTAATTTAGATTACTTTTTTTTTTAAAAAATTGCTAAGACTGATATTTAAAAAGGCATTTTAAATGTTTACTTGTTAAACAGTTTTTAAAAAACCTACCCCAAGGTCCTGTTGTCTATGTAGAAATAAGAGTATGTAGTATCACACTTGAAAAAGTTTGCAATGAAATCTCCTGTCATCAAATCTGTGGCAAAGTAATAATATCTATTTCATACAATAATTTAAATGTGTAGATCTCAAAGCCCTTGAGGAAAGGCGTTGTAATCATCAACACTGATGATGGCTGCTGATGGAGAACCTCAGGACATAAAGGGATTCAGTGAAGGCCATCCGGCACGCCAAGACCAGAGCTGCACCCTGCTCTCCTTGGCGCTAGGCCAGCACTCTATCCCATGGGTCACGCTGCCACTTTAACAGGTTGATTTTTTTTAATTTTTTTTTTACTTCAGGTGGTTTGGAGCTAAGAGTGCAGCATTCAGTCAGACTGCGTGCACGTTTCCCCTCCATGTCTTTTCCTCTCCTCCCACATTTAATATGTCTGAGCTAATTTTTTTTTACAAGGATTTGCTGGAAACAGTGATAGATAACGGGAAAGTACTCCGAAGGCTGTAATAAACAGCCATCATTCAGGTTTAACCGATATATTCATCACCTTGCTTTGTGTAAAAATCCTTGGATTCAGTTCTCTTCTATCACAGGCAAAGAGGTCATATCATCTCTTTTATAAATGTATCACTTTACTGGATAGATTTCCTTCCCTCATCTTCCTTCTGGAAGGTTGCTCCAGAACCTTTCTGATGCAGGAGGTAGAAACTGTTTGTTGTCAACTTATTCATAGCCAGTTTTGGACCATCTGTTTCCATGCCAGCATTGTCTTTTAGGATAAGCATGCTCCTAAGTTTTACAGATCTCTGAGTGTATACCCCCCACAAGCCTACATTTGCTATACTGAGTAAGAGAAGCTATATTATACATTAATCTAATGAACACAGGGGAAAAAAAAGAACTTCCTTCTATTTCCGTTATCTCTAGCTAAATACTATTTAGATGGTTTAAGTAAGATATAAACTATGTAGTGGTTCTTGGCAAAATTTAAATTCATTCAAGTTTGTTTCACAGTTATGAAAAATTCTCCTGACTAGACCTGCTTGAATATTTTGTAGTAAAATGCTTTTAGCAGAGACGTGACTTTTTTCTAAAAAAAACCCAGACATTCATTTTAATATTTTGTTGTGAAAATACATTTTGAAACCACTTTTGTTTAAAAAATACCAGATATGAAGCAATTGTTATGGAATTTTAAATGAAACCCTCCCTTTCACCCAATAACATTCCCTCCCTGGCAAATTCTGGTGTTGCAGAAAACATCAAGTTCCTTTGAGTTCTTTCTGGTTTGTCACGAATAGTCCTTGAAATCCTGAATGCTTTCATGGACAAGAAATTCTGTTCCCTCACAGTTCTGCTCCTGATTCTCTCTCTCATCATAGATCAAGTGTAGATCTATGGTAGGGAATGAGACTACACCTGTGCTTGGACATAGGTTTTAGCCTGTGCTAGTTATTTAAAATTTGCTAAGAGGTTTTAACCTATGATTAATATTGGCAGTGTTAATAATTCTTATTATTGGCAGTACTCCTGCAAGTAGGAGTGGTGACGGGGGAAAAGCCCATGGAGAAGTGACTTCACGGCAGAACTTCAAACAAGACTGAGGACAATGCACAGAAAATTTGATAAGAAGAAAAGGTAAGAAGGTAGAAAACCACCAAACATAGGACCTCACAGTCTTAGTCTTCCATAACAGTTTTTTACAAGCTGCCCTGGCAGCTCTGTCGTGCTGTGCACGGACTGCTTAGATGTCCATGGGAGATGGCAAAACGAAGATGTTGCAGGAGTTTGGAATTACCAGGATTACCATCCTGCTCTCTGATTATGATTTTCTCAGGCTGAATGAGTGTCCTTCCTCTACCACCATGATGCAAGCATGGACCCCATCATCCCTGTCTGCCCTGGGCTGCCCTCTGTGTGCCCTCGTAGTGGTTAAATGCCTCAGTTTCCTTTACGTGCTTGTTTGATGGAGGGCTTCTGCAACTACCTTTGGAGATCATGCTTCCTTGAGAGGTGCTCCAGATCCATTCTGAACAGTGGTTCAGGTATTTCCATCTCCTTTTTCTCTAGATGACGTAAAAGCCTGTGGAGCCCTCTGCTACGGCATTTATTACAAATTCAGTATATGTAATATATAGTATTTTCCCTGAGAAATTTGCTTTTGAAGGTGTTTGATCTCTGTCTATGCCTTTGGTGGATTTCTGGCTCTCATTGTCATGTGTTGAGACAGAGGTAACTTTTGCATTGGATATCTGTAGTTTTGCACTGGAAATCCTTAGACTTTTTCTGACCAAATCCTATTTAGGCAGATGAATATATCTTCCTTATTTCTTATTCCTCTGGACATTTCTTTGGTATTACAATGACAATGATTTGATTTACTTCTTGTGTTTCTTCTGCATTCTAATAGCATGCCTGAGTCACAAGGGAAGGAGTCTCCAATCTGCTCTTTGAAACAATTGGCTATTCACCTCATTGTAGTGTTGAGCTCTCCTCCCGTCTTCTTTGCAGGCTCTTTGGGCTCCATCATTAGTGCAGTTTAGATACTATAAAACAGAAATATTGAACTATAGAGTGTTTATGTCCATGACTATATGAACTCTGCTCCAACAAACTGTTATGAGGCTGCAGACAGATAGAGAGAAAATTTTGCTACATTAGGATGTGCCTTATCCTAATGAGAAGTTCAGGATTCAGAAGATGGTGAACCATAAGAAAACATGGATAGCCCTGCCCTATTATTCTCAAGAGACTAGGAATTACTAAAGGACAACTGTGTTTTAGAACGGAAAATCAACACTCCAGCATAAATTCCTTTCACCTAATACACAAATCCAAGCCAGCAGCTCTCTGACCAACCCATCATCAGATCCTTGGTGGAAGACGAAGACTTGATTTTGCTCTTTCTTTTCAATTCAGTGTTTATTATCAGCAGCATTGCTAAGAGGAAGAGTGAAAAAGGAAAAAAGGAAAAAAGGAAAAGCATGTGTAAGAACCAATTTCACAAAAAAACCCCATCAAAAGATACAGTCACTTTCCTTTTGACAGTGAAGAATATTTGGGGGTAAATACTAAAGAAAGCCAAATTCAATGGTATTAATGCCTTCACCAAAGAGTAAGTGTTATGTTTCTGGAAAGCTAAGCTGCTGTTACGACAAGGCTATCAATCAAAGGTAGGATCTATCTAACCTAATACAGATATCTATGGAGTAGGCATCTCAACTGCAGATATTCACAGGTGAACAAGTCATTCCAGGCTTCCTTTGAGTCCATGGAAGGAAAAATAGGCACATCTAGGCTGAGATTCATTCCATCTAAAGTAGGTCTAAAATAGGTCATATGAATCACATCCTGTAAGTACCTGATTACTTCCACTGACTGTAAAAAAAAAACCTAGCCTAGATGTAGGTATCTATACCTTGTAAGCTTCTGAAGATGCCTGAAATGGATGTCAGTTCAGACTGACACTCTGTTCTGATACAAGGAGTTTCAGAGAGAAAATCTGGGGGCAAGAAAAGCAATTAAATATAGGCAAGAGAGATGTTAGGACAGGTTACTGAAGACATTAATAGGTTGGGCAGAAATTACTCAGAAAAAAATATGTAAATGGCAAGGCATTAGAGCTTGTACCATCTGACCACACAAAATGAATGTGATGGACGTACTAAAGAGACAGAAGAGCAGTGTTAGTAAAAGATGACAGAGCAGGCTGATTTAATCCATGTTGATACATTCCTTCATACCTGAAGCCGTACTTTTACTTTGTTATTAATAGTTTTGGCAAGAATTAAGTCTGAATTTGATCTTTTGGATCAAATTTTTGCAGCTCCAATGAATCCATACAGTATTTTCAGCCGATGCAATGCCAGTTAAACTGCCCCGGATCTAGATGGCTGTAAAATGCCCCGATGTCAGTGCAGGTAC
The DNA here is from genome assembly GCF_000690535.1 of Cariama cristata. NCBI lineage: Eukaryota > Metazoa > Chordata > Aves > Cariamiformes > Cariamidae > Cariama > Cariama cristata. The sequence goes on along the minus strand of NW_009597566.1, from coordinate 41,438 downwards.
AGTTTTTGCCCCGTGTAAATCCCCCATGGTCATTTTTTGCCTGGTCATTGGTTGTCTTGTCATTTATTCTCCAGAAGTGAAGCTGTTCATTGATGTATGTGTTACATGACTGTAGAGTTCACCACTGAATTTGGCCCAGAGTCCGCAAAAAGAAATGGGCTATTTATTAGGGAACCATCCTGCAATTTACTGTCTCATAGAAAATAACCTTAGCAGGATTTTGAAAACATTAATGCAAGCTATTGAATTGTTTTTTTAAATGCCTTTAGACAATCTGCACAGATGTCATATAACATATACATTCAGGGGAGCTTGAATTTATCTTCAGAGACTTAACTTGTTTTTCCCCAAGAAGTGAATGTACTCACAGTAGATTTTCTTTCAGAAAATAATTAACTTAGTCTTAACTTGTGTTTCTGTGTGTTCTTTTTTACAAAACCACTCGAGGAATTTCATATTTCCAGAACAGGGTTTTTTTTTATTAAGACCCATTTGCTCAGTGTACTCTTTTCTTCATGATTTAGCTACAGTTTTAGATCATTTACTTTTATTGACAGTGAGACTAGTCCATTTGGTTGACTTTCTCAAACATTAACTGCTATAACTTTCATTTAGACTGCCAAGGTTTCCTCATTTGCACATGAAATCATCCCATTCACCTCTCTAGGAAAAGGCAAGTCAGACCTGGTGTTTCTTGCTCTCAAGGAGAGAAAGAGGAGAAATGGTAGCACCACCTCATTGGCATTGCTCTTTCTGATTTACAGCCGTCACTTCTGAGGACTCAGGGGAGATGGGCAAGGGCAGCCACCCTCCATGTTATCTTCCCAAAGCTTCTTACAAAAAATGATACTGCATCCTTTAATAAAAAATTATTTCTTACTGGTCCTTTCTCTGATTCACCACTGAACTATAGCAGAGCACTGTCAAACTTTGTGAGTCTTCTAGAGCATTTGTGAATCAAAGATTTCCAATGGGTGAGATGGAAAAGCCAGGCATCTGGAGGATGTGGGATAAGCAGGCAGTGATGACAGCTGGGTGGCTGCCTGTGATTGCCGTGGATGGGGTTTGGTGTCCACAGTGGTTCTCCGTTCTCTGTTTCTCAGCCTCAAATCTAGCTGGAAGCCAGAAAATTGGGTTTGACTCTTCAGGGAAGGATGAAGAATAGCTTTAGAAATCAGACTAGGTTTGTCAGCTGTAGATAACAGTGATTTTAAAAAATATTTTTCAACACCCTAGTTCATGAGGCCACCACAAGCTCTTATCAGGCACAGACCAATGGGCACAGGACAATTAATTAAAAGTATCAGAAAGATCACCTCATCTCATTTGATGACCTCTCTGATCATCTCACATAGCTTTCTCCAGGGGAAAGGCTGTAAATTATTAAAAGTGAATGAAACAGTTGAGTTTTGAGGTTTTACTATTAGGAATTAGATTGCTGTTTTTCAAGGATGCATTTTTCTTTGGTTAAAAGTTCCTGGAAATAATAATTGGTTTTGTGTTGCTCAGAGACTTCTATCAAAAGAATTATTTCTTGCAGATAAGGCATCAATTACTCGATGACTTCTGCCCCTTTTAAATCAGCAACTGATAAGCACTATTAGATGTTGAATCAGAGGGAGCCTTAAAGATATGATCTAGATCCTATGCACGTGTGCCTGACTCAAACTGGAAAAATCAAAAATAATCCCAAGAATATACACCAGTAGAAACAAGATCAGGATTTTACTCTCTGTTTCATGTCTTTGTAATCTTGACTAACACTCAGTTTGAGGGACTAAATCTACAGTGTTATCTCTTCTTGTGTTTTCTATCCTTTTTTTCTACTCTCCATCTGAGAAGGATGCACTGGAAATGCAGGGCTGGATTGACATTTCATGTAAATTAATAGAACTCCACTGAAATCAACGGAACTACAATGCTTTAAAGCTGCTAAGGATCTTTTCCTACATCTTATTTATATATTTTTAGAATGGACATAATATCTTAGTTCATATTAAAGTGTAGAGTTCATCACAGCAGTAATTTCTAAGACAGAGGCCTGCCTATCTTTTATGATAAAGGAATTACATTTCTTCTAGTTGTGATGACAAAAATCTACTATTCCTGGGAAGGTGACTTGCTGGAACCTGATAAATTGATCATACCCTACTCTATGCTAGCAGTTGAAGAGATGTAATTGCTGACTTAACCAGTGAAAGAGGTCTCTGATGTTAACGCAGTTAAGCTAGCAAGGCTGTGTTGGTGTCACTCAGGGGTGGATAGTGTTGAGTTTTTTATGTGCTGATACCCCCCCCCCCCCCCCCATGTTTGTTACTATTATTGTGGCCATGTGAAATGCATGGATCCAATACTGGGTACCAATAAATTGCCACAGTACATATTGTAAAAAATGTAGTAATTTCCAGTAGGCAGAGTTCAGCCCTGTCACAAGATTTAATCCAGTCCACTGCTTGCTCCTTGTTTTTCCTGAAGTCTGTCAAACGTGGAGAGAGACCAAATAATGTTCCCAACTCAGAGGTTTGATATCTCTTGGTTTGCTTTCTGCTATTCTCTTTCTTCAGGACCTCACACTGTCTGACTGCACCAACAAGATGCATATATGTTAAGTGACCAAAACAAAAGTGTCCCCTTATTCGTGTGGTTGACTGTGGAGGTGTGTCAAGTTGTTTGATAGGTCTGTATGATGTGCTCCTCGAGCGCTGGGAAAGCCTGGGATCAAGAACACAAGACAGAAATTTCTGCTCATTTGATGGAGGAGGCGGGTACGGTCTGTTGTGGCCAAAAGGTTGGACAATGTTGGTGCAAAGAAGCGGTTCACAGGCAATGGCTTGCAGGCAGCGTCATGTCCTAAAACTGGCGCTAAGAGCAAAGTATAAATTGCCTGCAGCACATCACCTACTCAGCAGCTTTGCCTTTGGCTCAGCCAAGTCACGGGTCTCTGGTTTAACCAGTAAATATTCAGCCTCTTTTGAAGAGACTGTGAACATAATTTATTCAATATCAATTTTCAAATAAATATTTATTTATTTTTAGACTCCTGAGTGCACTTTCTCTTTTTATTGATGTTACTTCACACTACTAAATGCCTGAAATATTTCCAGTTGTAATTATGCAGCAGAACATTTCTTTGTTGTTTCTGTTTGAGTTTTATGGTCTGGATAACATTTAGTCATAGTAAACGCCTGCCATTTCTATTCATTATTTACTGTATGTATTACAACAGGACGGTACGAGAACTGGACTGCTAATACGTCAGATGACTTTGCCAAAAGTTCAAGTACAAAGCCTTGCTCCAGACGACTGTGAGGACTTCTCCAAGTCAACGCCACCAGGAGCGAAGTCAGGATCCCTGCCTGCATGGTGTGTGCTGCCATGGACAGAGTTGCACCATTGAGCAGGGAGGTGAAAGCCCCAGCATTGGGGTGGCTGCTGACCTGCTGCCGTGTGGTGTGATCCAGCAGACACAAGCTCACCTGTATGATCACAAGGGAGAGGATTTTTTTTTTAGGGCTTTCTAGCTAAACCATACTTTGAGAAACACAGAGTTAGAAATGTTCCTTTGTCCTGCAGGGCAATCCTGAGGGACAGCCGTGCAGAAGGGGCCTGGAGAAGGCAGCACAGGTAAAATGGTTTGCCTGGCATGAACCGTTAATTGCTGTTAAAAACAGGAATAAAACGTAGTTCCCTGTCTTCCCAGCTCAGCACCATGACTACTCAATGACACTCTGTCCTATTTGCTCAGTTTTCCAAAATGGCTGTGCTCACCCTGCCATCCCCCACCCCCCAATGAAGTAGCAAGCCACCTACAATCTTTTTTCTGCCCTAGTTTTTTTTTTTTAAAAAAAATCACAACACCGCCAACCACTTTTGCACAGCAGTCTCGGTCGTCTTTCACTATGCTGGTCCATCGAGCCTGTTATTTAAGTTCTCCCTGAAAAAAACCCCACCACTTTCTTCCACAGTGCCCACACAAAGTGAGTCAATGTTCTTTTCCATTCATCTCAGAGAGACCAGGATTGCATCCAACATGTTTTCTTAAAAAAAGAAAAAAAGAAAAAAAGGAAGAAGCATGGGTAAAACCACCAGGACATTCATACAAATCAGCTGAATAGTTGCACAGCTATGTTTCTACAACTCTTAATCTTCCTCATTCACACCCTCCCTACTATCAAAGATACTATGTGGACCTAGCTGGTTAACTATTAACTTACTTTGTGTATAACAGAATATTAAAAAACCACACAGTAACAACTTTTTTCCCCCGTGTGATCATGCTTTTCTCCCTGAGATGGATTATCCGGTTAGGTATTTTGAGTAAGATGGTTCCTCCCTCCACTCGTGTAGAAATTGAGGTCCTGGGTGGTGGTTCTATGTCTGCAAAATTGCTGGAGTACAGGCCTCATGAACTCCAAGAGCAACATAAATGCTTAATTTCTTTGATACTGATCTTGCTTGTTTCTGTGTGGTGCTTATATTCACCCTTGTTATCCCTAAGGCTTGTTTCGCTTGGCCATGGTACACTCCAGTGTTCAGTGCGAGGAGCAGTGCCGTCTCCTGCCATAGCTGCTGGTGTTTCGTGACATTAACTGGTTTGGGGCAAGGTCTAATGGGTGAGGAGGGACAAATCACCAGCAGCTTCAAAAGGTAGTATCAGATATGCTTAAGAGTTTTTCTGGATTTTTCCATGGCTTTCACCTGGAATTAGCACAGACAACTTTATTTCCTATTGCTCAGGTCAGTGATGGCAGGTTAGCTTGCCAAGGCAATGAGACTGCTTTGGATTTTATCCGATGCTGGGATGCTCAGTCAATGGCCTGTCAACCATGTAGATTTTGGTGTGGTTGTAACTGTGACTGGTGTGGTAACTGACAAGGCGTGACAGTAAAGACAAGGTTTCATGATACAGTGCTTTCCTTTTCCTCTGAGGAACCAACTTTAAATACCATTAAGCCAAGTTAAAGGTCCATACTTTATGGAGTTGCTTTACTTTAATCACAGCAGTTATTGAGATAGCATAACTGAACAAATGATACAGAAAAGGCTTTCACACACGTCACCTGCAGTCTCTTTTCCTAAACTATAAAATAAAAGTAATAAAAAGGAGCAGACTTTTTTTTTCCTAGTTGAAGAGTATCAAAAAATGTGGGAGACCCACGGTCCTGCGTGCCATCTTTTTCTCTTGTCAGGAGATGCACAGGGGTCGAGAGTGGAACAAACAAGGTATTTCTGGATGCTGCATGTCAGTGAGTTTCAGACCTCAGCTGGACTTTAACAGCTCTGGTGGCATCCTCATGGGGTTTCTGTAAGGTAGAAGCAGCGCATTATTCCTATTTTCCAGTGAAGATGTCAGGATGCTAAGTGGCTGTTTGTGCCTGTTCCTTCAGGAAACCAGGAAGAAAAACAAGACTTGCATCCCGATCTTTGAAGCACAGCATGGCATGGGAAGAGTGAGGGGGAGCTTCTGTGAGCCCCAGGGGCAATGCTGTGTGGTCAGCGGTGGGATGCACTTCTCCAGGTCCTGATGGGAGGAAGATGTCTGTGCTGTGCCACGCACAACCGAGTAGTTCACAGGGCACAGCTTTGCATGCTGCACCTCTCTCATCCCCTCCGCACAAAGCTGCCAGTTGATCAGCATTTCTGGAAAAACACCCCCAAAACAAAACACACCAAAAGACCCACCAAACTGTTTAAGTGCAGAAACAGAATTTTAGGAACCCAACTTGTTTTATAAAATGCATTCAGAAAAAGAAGAATGGCAATTCAAACATGGAGACATCAAAGCAGGATGCTTCCCATCAAGATTTTTCAGAAACCTTACATTCAGTTAAATTCTGCAAAACCCAGACACGAAGCCCTGTAGAAAGCCCCTGCAAAGGTAGTGAATCCAGTTTCTGAGTAATGACAGTTGGTAATAAATTTTTGGCTTCCCTGAAATCAAATTAAATTGTACAACTGATTTCAATGTAATCATGATTTAATTCATAGTCTGTAAGGCAGCATCCTTTTTGACAGACTTAACTTTCCTAGTATTCCAAGAACAGCGTAATTGTTGAGGGTTTTCACAATTCAGAATAATATATTGCCAATTGCATTCCAAAATCAAAAGGAAAGTTTAAAGCTGAAAATAATTTGATATTTTTAAAACAAAAACACTCACCACTTGCCTCTGTATTGTCACAATTATGAAATAAATGTGAACCATTCTAGGTCTTCTGCTGTCAGCAATTAGAGTAACTCTATCTGAGTATACTTTAAGTTATACCAGGGTACAAGATACGCACATGAAAACAGAACCAGGACCACTGAATGCAAAAATATTATGCTAACTGTTCATTTCTGAAGGAAGAACAGACTGCTGGATTTTCAGAGGCAAAATGAGTGTGCTAAAGGAATCGGTGTGCCACTGCTCTGTAAAATTCACCGCTGTGTTAGAGGGCTCTATACAATGCTTCTAAAGTGTGTTTTAAGGATGAAGTTTTGCAGATGTCTTCTGCTGAGCTGGAGGGAGGATTTCATCCCCTCTAAGCAGAGACCTCAGGAGCAATCATCAATGAAAGGGTAAGAAAGCTCCCTTTACATTGTCTCTAGCCCTCCAGCAAGCCAGGAAAGACAAGATTTGATTTCAAAAGTAAACAGGTCAGAGTCCTAGCTCCCCCGAACTGCCAGCTGGCTTCACTGGGTAACCCACTGGAGCCTTCTGACTGCGTCTAAGCTTTGCACTGGGTCTGTACATTGGTTTAACACTGAAGTGTGACTGAATCACAGGGAAATGATAGGCTGCAACTTAAAAACAGAAGGAGAGTCCTGCCAAACAGGAATAATTGGCTGCAGACTTGAGCTTTCCCCAGTTTCCAGCCCATTCATTTCTGCAGAACAAGTCTACAAAAGCATTAACGTAAATTTGACATTCTTATGGAAAACCACCTCTAGGTGGAAGTATTGACCCTGCAGACAGAGATGAGATCATAAATATCTATGTGGCAGAAGTGATGGCAATGGTTTTTTTAAAACTACTTCCTCCAATATTTTGCTCTTGAAACTGTAATTAGATGAGGTGCCTTGAGATTTATATACCTGAGGGCAGGTTGCAAAGCTCACTGGAGCCAGGAATTTGTTTCTCTTTTGGCCCAGATCCAGAGCCCATGGTTCAAAGAAGCGCTTCAAAGGTGCTGGACATTCGCCTTTGGTAAACGCAGCAGCGAAGGGTACATTCTTGGTTTTAAACATGTGCTTACGAGCAGTGCCCAGACTCCGTGCTTGCCATCTTGGCCATATTTTGATCGACATTGAGGCCTGAACCTACGGTTCTTGGCTTATCCAGTGTAACAGAAAGTTTTGATTTTAACTAGACGAAAGAAGAACATCGCTGCTACTTCCCTTTCCCTCTTTTGAGAACAGATTGCAAATTCCTGGCTCCATATTTGAGTAGGTCATCCAAAGGATTAGTCCTGTAATTCGAGTGCTATGGATTGTAAGTGGTATGTAAGACTAGGTACTGTCTCTATTACTACCTTGTAGAGTGAAGGTGTGATTCACAAGGGATCGCAAACTGGCCTTCTCAGATAAATTTCTGCGCAGATGCCAGAGCAGGATGGACTGTTTAGTTCACTTATCCAGATGATCATGACACTTCCTCTTTTCTCACTGTCTAGGCTCTTTGTTGGAAATTATGAAGGAAATTTTCAAAAGGCACAGAAATGCTGACTTCCACTGAATGTCAACAAGAGATAGATGCCTTTGCACTCTAAAAGTAAGCGATAAATGATTATGCTATTGGAAAGGTTTCATTTTCTTTATTTACTTTATTTTTCTGCTTCTGTTTTATACTGGAACCTGCTGAGGGCTTCTGTTGGGTTAGGCCAATATTTTCATAAATGGCTAAAAGTGATGCATGAGCAGAGCTGAGCATTTTTTTTCCACAGATAGGTTTTATTTACTGTCAAAAACTTTGTTTATATTGACTGAACATCTCTCACTGACCATTTGTCATGCAAGGGAGAGGCTGGAAGGGAGGTGGGACAGTTGCTGGTACATCTGAAAGCTCTGTGGTCACAACTCGTACCTGCCTACAGGGACAGTGGTTCAACTCTGCTTTCTACCTGAGTGAATTTGCTTGTATCTTGCACCCACCTGATGAATGCCATAAATGCTACACTACCAGGCACTCTAAGATGCAGCCTTGTTGATAACTACTCTTAGCTCTGTTCCTCGCTGTCTGCAATATTCCTCTGAATTAGAGAGCAAGGTTAAGCTGAAAGCAAGGTACTGATAGAATAACTTCAGATCTGAATTCATGGCCGGGTAGAAAAGCTTGTGCCTAATGCTTTGTATATCACCCGAGTCTCTAGGAAGGACTCTGCCATTTGTGCAGCACCTAGGCGGTGTTTCCACCAGCACAGTTACTCCTCACTAGCTTCCAGTGAGGAACTGTTTAATTTTCTCACCATAGCCATTAGGTCATGCCTTAATTTGCATTTCCTGAGTGCCATTGAATTAAGTCCTGGAAAGGTGCGTGTGCACGTGAGCAGCCAAGTCAACAAGAGAATTGACTGCCATCCACACTGGAATGCAACATTAATTAATTCAGGCAGAAAGCAGTATAACTCATTTGTTCTTTGGAGGGAGGCGGCCAAAAGAGGAAGAGGGAAAGGGCTGACTCAGCAAGCAGAGGCCAGAGGAGGCCGGCCAGCTCTCCAAAGGGGGACTGGCATTGCTGGGCAAAAAAATATTTTGTAGCCCATCTATAAAGAAGGATATATCATATTTCTATGTATTTTATATCTTTATATCTGTTATCTACCCTTATGTATATTTATACATAGATAAATGTATATCTTTCACTATGTATCTCAACATATAGATTTACACATACATAAAGCTAATTTCCTTAGTCAAGATAAGCTCAGATTCATTACAAAGACTCAGCCATATCATGAACACCTTTAGACTTTCCACCATGATGTACCAAGCTGTGGTGGCGTGTGGACCGGACCAACAGTTTGAGAGCGGCTGGGAGATTGTGTTACTCGGCTGAGTTTAACTCTCTCTGCCAGAAGATGCCAGGGAGGTTGACTGTTAGTGGACTCCAAATGCCAGCTTGTCCTAGTGCACTTCTCACAGAGACTGACCGCTGGTCCTGTTAGAGCCAAATGTGGGCACTTTGTGCAAGACTGGAGCTGGGAAATCATTTTTATCACCCCCACCAGATGGAAAACCAACACAGTGTTTCCTAGATGCTCTTATTTTTAAGTAAAGAACTAGATGACCAGGAGAAAAATAAGGTCCTTATTAATAATGGGTTGTGAATGTAACCTTTCCTTCAAGCTGCAGTGGCACATGTCTGTGCACTATGTTTTATACAAAACATATAATTTTCTCATAATCTTTTCGAGTATCAAGTACAAGGAAATGGCTTTTTGTTCACAGCGTAGCTCACTGATTGATTATATGTTCATACAGGGTCAAAGTCTGATCTTATTTATACCACTGTAAACTGCATGAATTGCTACATTCTTTGTAGAGGAATATCACTTTAATGTTAATCTTTGTTACCATTAAAATGTTCGGACTAGTCACCACCAATTGCTTGGAATTAGTCTGGAAATTTGAACCTTGCGTTCTGCCTTTTTTGTCTGGTTATCTAAATGATCAAGAAAGAAGCTCAAAGATGCTGTTGCACACTTGAGTTTGTGCTTTGGATTCTGGCATCTTTTTTGCACCTTTTCTTTATTAGGGAAAAAAAAATCTAAATGGCAGAGCGTATATCCTCCAAGCATGTCATTCCACCTACACAGTTCTTTTTCTTTAAAACAGTGGCTTATTCCCAACTGGAAAGGCAGCAGTCTAGCTAGAAGACAGGTTATGTTCAAGAGAGAAAAGAAGGAGGTAGCTGAATCATAGCAATTTAACACCGGCTGGGTGGATGTAAATCCAGCCACTGGTTGCAGCTATCAGAAGCATAGTATGATTTTGGATACAGGGAATGGCATATTGTTCTGGGTAATGAAGGCTAGAGGTCAGAGCAGGCTAGGCATTTGCCTTTATTGCTTGCACTCCAGCAGGTGCAATATTCATTGCCTCTGCTCTGTGCACAGCCATCTCTAGCATTACTAATGAAATGTCAAATCATATTTTTATTTACTTCCTTTCTTCATCACCTGCAAATAACCACACTGACAACCCCCAAACTGATCATTTGGGGGTTTCTAAGAATGCCATCAGTAAAAGTCAGTCATCAGTAAAGAGCACCGCTTTCTGGAAATAAACTAAACAGATTCATTTGAGGCTTTTCATAAAACAAATGTTGCAACAAAATTAATTTGTCCAGCATTAGTCATCACGCTTTCTGCATGTTAATACTGCTTCTACTGGAAGAAACTGGATTTTTTTTGGTTGAAAATATCCTTTGTTACACTCAGCACTCACAAAGGGCAGAAAAGACACACATCTGAGTGTGTCATATTAACATGCTTCACTGTCCTGCATGGCCAAGTCATGCAGGCTGGTTTTGGTCACAGATCAGTTGTTGTCGTTTTCCCATGAATAGCTACTTATACCTGCTGTCTTGTCAAAATCTTTGCTGCAACAGGCAGGAGGATGGCTCTTTTTTGTGCTGATTTGCCTCAGAACCAGGCAGATTCTAAGGAACATAAAGATTTAAGAGGAACAACCCCTTCAGGAACATGGTTGAGTCCCCATCACTGGGGGTTTTCAAGATGCCATAGGACAGGGTGTTAGATTATCTTATCTAGGCTCCCTTTCCCTCAAAAGGTTAGACAAGAGGATCTTTTGAGGTCCCTTCCAACCTAGGCTGGTCTGTAATTTTGTGATTCTGTGATTTGGTCAGATTGCACCTTTGTACCAAAACTCTTCCAAGCGAAGCTGCATTTAGTGAGTGTCATTCCCAGAGTAAATTTCTCCTGTGATGCATACTGTGCTAACATAGGTGCAGAAATGGGTGTGTGGAGGAGTCCCCTCTAGACTCATCCCCTCAGCCTCCTTCCCTTTGTTCCTTTCTTCTGGAGTTTGGCTTTTGCTTTTTATGTTGAGAGGTTTTTAGGGAAGGGAGTGTTTTGACTGCAGAGGGTTGATCAGGAGGCAGAAATTGCTGTTGTAGGGCTATTGGTTACTCCTGGGGAGCGTTAGGTTGGTGCTGCCCATAGACAGCAGGGAAGTCACCAGGATTCAACTCCAATAGCTCAGAGATGGATATCTTCTCCACATCCAAACAGCCTCATGTCTACTCATGGTTGGAAACAGAGAAGGGGATGGGAATTTGCTCAAAGCTCTTGGGTGGGACATGTTGCTGCCTTTTCCATTGTTTAACCCGTGAATGTAATTTTTCCAACAGACTGATGACAAAGGGTAGTGTTTGGGGCTCTTGTTTCATTTGCAGATATTGGACATGAGAAAGGCAATGTTTTCTCCAAGGAGACGAGCAATCTGTCTGTACCTACAGGTCTTTCTTTGATTACAACTAATCACAAGTACATGCTAGAAATGTACCAAGCACTCTCTGATCAGAGAAACTCTCAGTCAAAGGACAGACATGTAGAGAGAATTTAGAGGAAAGCCAGGCAATATGTTATCCTTTGTGGAGCAGCTTCTACAAGAGCAAATGCATAATATTTTGATCTTTTTGGGGCGGGAGAATATTTTAGGAAGCCTAGAGAGAATGTCCACTAGCATTATAAAGATATTTTATAGTTTCTGATGAAGAGGATGTTCAGCCTCCTGACTTTTTCTTTAACACCTGTTGCTTTTCCAACCTATGCCAATCCAGGTCTTGCTCAGAATTAATGGGGTAGGTAAGAGAGAAGCGACAACTTTCTGCAAGGTGTGCTGAAGATAGTTCACTTGAGTTGCATGTCCAAATGTCTCAGACTTTTGCATCACGTACTGGTTTCTTAGAGGGATTTAGACATGTCTGTGACTTCTTTTTTTCTGCCCAAGAACTTGCAGAGCATGGGAGATGTTGGACACTTACATTCCTCTGGTGTTTCAGTTTCTCTGTCCTGGGAATAGCCTTTTGTTAGGTGGACACTTGAGGAAGGGGTAGAAAAGCTTTGATTAGTGTCCCACTCCGTTGTGACTGGCTGGAAAGAGATGATTTCAGGCATGCCTACAGAAGCCTGCTCAGAAGCAGTGTGTTCTCTTCTTTGAGAGGAAAGTATTAGCCTTATATTAGATCACTTTATATTTAATCCTGTGAGAGCTTTAAAGATTTATATAGATTATCTGTATGTCCTTTTGGGTGCAGAATTTCATAATCATTGACCTAAACTGCCTTCACAATCACTGTGTTGTTCCTCAGCATTACAGAGATGTTTCATCAGCTCTGACTTGTCCTCTGATTGGCATATCACAGGTTTACTTAGGATGAGACTTGACTGCAGTAGAGGCTTAAGTACTCGTGCCTAAGTACAGACTCCTAACTGCTCGTCACAGGCTCTGAGCACCTGTCCTGGAAAGTTATTAGCAATAGCAAAATTCCTCAAAAATTCCTTGCTTCTAAACATGGAAACTTTTTTAGAAGAAGGATTGGAAAAGATTGTGGTGTGCTTTTCAGAGAAAAATAGATGTCAATAATATGGTGCTCAGCAAGTTGAATTATCTACAGAAACGTGACACCTAAAGCACCTTCCATGGCACTTTAAGACACTTTTCTTTCAATGATTTTATTCTTCATTAGACAGCTAAATAATTTTCAGGTTCTGAATTCTAGCACATTGCTGAATTAGTGTTATTAAGGAGGAACATAATATGAAACTGTAGCATAACTGTAAACTGTTATTTACTGTGGAAGCTCCTACATAAGTGTGCTCAGATTTATCCAAAATGAGGATTTTTTTTGTACAGACCTCAAGGCTTTATTAATTGACCGCAGCTGACCTGTTAGCTCACAGTGACAATTGGCATCAATGCCTGCAATGTGCTTGCTCCCACTTCAGAGGTGTCTTGCCTAAAGCTCAAAAAACAGAACTAGTGACCTCAGATGGTCTTAATTTCTCCAAATGAGAAGTTTCTTGTCCTATATGTCCCACAGATGGAAAATGAAATGGAATGGTAAACTATTAGAATGATGACTGTTTTGTGACAGAAATACCAGATTTTGAAGTTGAATTTTTCCATCATTAGAGGACCAAAATGAATTTCAAAACCTCAACTTACAGAGAACATTGGTGTTTGAAGCCAGACTTAACAAAAAAGCTGACTTTCTGGTGATCTCAGAAAGATCAAAAATGAAGTTTGCTTCTCCATCCAAGTGCTTGTATTCAGCTCCATTCCTAAAGTATGAGTATACCAAATTTCAACATGCCTAGCATCATGGTACTGTGGAAATCGATTGTGTCAGTCATTCACCCTGATGCATACATCTGTATTATCTTACAGTGCATTTGTCCAGTGACTAAACTCTGGTGGCTCAAAGGATTGCTTGCTGTGTGGGAGCCATCATGAAAATCAATATTACCGTTATAGTTCAATGCATTATTTGATACTAAGGACTCCATTACAGAGGGTCTCTCTCTGAGGATGAAAAAAAAAAAAAAAAAGCTTTTCTTTTGTGCTTTCCCTCTGGAGAGTCAGTTTGGTGGGAATAACTGCTAAAATTGTTACTCCACCAACTGACTTGTCATATGACTTCATGGAGACCTGCTATTATTCGTATGCAATATGTTCTTGCTTTCTTTCTCCATGCTCTGGGTTATGCACATCTGACATCAGTACTGCAGCTGTATTATACTTATTGGTTTTTATTCTGAGGCCTCACTTCTAATTACTGAAGGAGAAAAGAGATGTCTGCCACATGTGTTGGAGAGGGAGAAAGGCTGCAGTACTACATTAGCTCCACCAAGGTTATACAAAAACTCAGGTACCTTTCGTTCAGGCTCTCCATGCTCTGGCCAACAGCAGACTGCTCACAGGTTACACACTGTATTTTGTTGCCTCTCAAATTAGCACAACCCTTTACTCTTAAGGCCAGAGGATCTCAAGCCTTTCCACAGACTAGTCGTGGCTGGACACATCAACCTTACGGTTGCCCGTCTTGGATAGACCTGAGATCTTCATGTCTTCGGTAGCTTGAGAGACAAAGACCCTCTAGCAATGGCCAGGGTAAATTGCTATGGATGTGTTGTGGCTGGAGATGGTCGTACTTCTTCCTTGAGAGTCATGAAGTACGGTAACGCCGGGTCTGTCAGGATGTGTGAGGCAGGCAAGGCATTGGCGTATTAACCACCCCAGGAAGAGGGGCAAACAGAGCTTTCCAAAGCACTGAAGGGAGACAGGAGCACAATACATTGACAGCTCAGCCTGGCATGAGGATATTGGTGCTTTTGGCTAGGACCTCTGAGAAGTTTCAGAAGCAGGCTTCGTCTGTGCTAAGGTACAGATCTGGATAGTACAGAAAGGAGGAAGATTGATATTTGTTAGTACCATTTCTATTCTGGTCCTTACAAGGGTCATTAATCCTCTTTCTGGGCATGAGTGACAGAGGAGGTCAGAAATGCATAGCTTGTCCCTGTAGTATAACATTGACCACCTGACAGGTTGAATTATGGGGGAATGCCTACCATGTCCTCCGGAGCACACTGCAGGGGCCACTGCAGGTGATGCGTGCTGGGCTCGATGCATCACTGGGCTGTTCTACACAGGCAGCTGCAGTGTCCCTCTGAAAGGCAGCATGCCCTGCGCCCGTGCTCTGCCATTCAATATCCCTTCCTTCCCTCCTCCGGGAACAGCTTCATGGCCTGTCACAAGGGAAAACTAGATGAATCACTAAAAAGACCTCTGACTTCTTGAAAAAGAAGTGAGTTTTAAAAATACAGAGCTGTTAAGCAGCAGCGCCCTGTGCATTCAAAGCAGAGTTGAACCAGTAACAGTTCAAGGTACCCCTGCAAGGCAAACACACCGCTATTTCCTCTGTACTTCACAAGTGAGGAAACGGCAGCATAACTCACATAGCTGAAGTTTCAAGCTAGGTAAATATCAGAGAAGGAATTAGCATTTATGCTCCTTAACTACCAAAACTGGTGTTTTCTCTTCAAGGCAACAATGCCTCCAAGGTCTTGTATTGCAGATTGAACAAAACTAATGCAACTTTAATAATGTGTATGTATATTTTATGCCTGCACCATAAGGACATGCATTCCTTAGGCTACATGATTTCAACATATAGTCAAGAGCGGTGCAGATGCAATGCAAGGAGATGGTCACGTCATAAAATTTGTAACAGAATAGTTTTTCCCTCGTGCATCTGATTCTGTTCTTAGCAAGAAGTCTCTGGTTTTGGGGTGGGAATGTGAAGTTTTCTAATTTACCTGGATCTGAGTTCCTCAAGCTAAAACAAATGCTGATTTTGCTGCCATACTGGTTTGTTCCCATTTTTATATTGGAGGACCTCACTGCTGAACAGATTACATTTTTTGTCTGAAATATGCCATTTCTTCCTGCTCTGTAACTGTAAGTAAATATGTTTACAATGGGTTGGTTTTTTTTCCTGTCCTGATTGGGGCACAAAGAGGAACTTACATATCTTATTTTTATCTTCACAGATTAATGTAGCTGGAGATGGGTTTTTTTGGTGGGGTTAGTTTTTTCCTCTTTAATGCGGGGGGGCGGGGGGGAGTTAGGTACCTAAGAGTGTGTGTAGGTAGATATAAAAAAGGATGCACCCTGCTTTTTGTTGCCAGCATCAGCCCTGCTTAACACTGCATAAATGTCTCTGTGCAGCACCAAGAGGAATATCAACATGAGGATGAAATATCTGCATGCTGTAAAAACAGGGGAGTCACCTTTAAACTCTGGATATGAGTTTCCAAATACAGTTTTCTGGAAAAGCACCATCAGAATTGGCACTGGTTCTCTGGTGGATGGTTTTATGTGAAATGGCACGTATAGTAGTGCTCGGGAGCTGTCGCTCTCTACCTAGATACAGAGGATGGGATTTCCAAAACAGAGGCCTCAGCAATGCCAGGGGTAGGGCAGCAGGAGGTCGGTTTCCCTGTGCCGTGCTGTCAGCCTGCAGAGCCCTCCTGCCGGCGTGGGATCGCTCTGTACAGCAGAATTACATGCGTGGAAGAAATCTTCCTCTCCCTGGCTCATGGGTAGAGGTATGGGCCATCTAGTGGGGAGAGAAATTAATAGCTGAGGAAAGATCCATGGTCTAGCTGACACGCTGCTGTTAGGACAAAGGTCGGACTCGATGATCCAAGAGGTCTCTTCCAACCTAATCGATTCTGTGATTCTACGATTCAGGTCTCCAACTCACTACCTCCCCGGTACAGCCTCTGCGTATGCCGACAGCACAAGAGTTACAGATAAATAATTCTCCTCAAATTCAGGAAGCAACAGCAAAAGTCAAGTTGGAGTAAAACATCCAGCGGTTGTTTTACTAACATTACTAATGTTAATGGCATTTAGGCTGCACTAGTATCAGGAGACCTTTGCAGAAATAATGAACCGGTTTTGTTCCTTCACTTCAAACGAAATGCCCTGCCGATGTGAAAATGAAGCCAGGCTATTATGTGTGCCCTCTCGGTATCTCTGTGTCACACTACTTCGGTAAACTCTTCAATTGCATTTAGTCCATGCCCTATAGTGTCAGCTCAGCTTATAAGAGCTGTTTCATAAGTTCATACGGTTGGGTTTATGTTGAGTTACCTTTATAGGACACCGGGAACTGACACACATCACATAAAGATTTGCATTTGTTTTTATCGGTCTGATTCTTTATTTTTATTTCTTTTTTCTAAGACTGAAGGTGCCTATAAGACTGCTCTATGCTAAATATCGTGAGTTCATTTTCAATTCCTAAAATAGCTTGTCCCCACCTCACCCCCCCAATTTGATGAGCGCTCTTATAATAAACTCCAAAAGGCAGTGCTTTCACAGGAACAGTACTCAATCTCACATAACAAAGATCTATATTAAGATCCATAGATTGAATCTAGATAAAATGCAGTCACTGCAACTGCTGACAGCAAGAAGATCCCCCCTGCCTTGCTATGCTGAGACACCCATTGCTGATGAATCCATGACCCAACTGCATCGCTTTGAGTGCAGCCGTACGGGAGAAATACCGCTGCTGTGAGGGAGGGAAGGAAGACTCTCCTGTTTCAGATGCCACATGGAAAAAAAAAAAATCTACCAAAATTTATTTGCGTGAATAATTGTTCTTTCCACTCTAGTTGCTGTGATCATTAAGATGCTTCATCAGGTTTCATGGCTGAGTCCTGCTGTTGGAGTACAGGGCTGGCTTTGGCCACAACCTGAGGTTGTTGCCTTAAAAAGGGAGAGCTGTGGCTTTTCTGCCAGTCTCAAACCAGCCCCACAATGTGCATTCCTCCACCTCCACCACCCTTCTTCCTCCCTGCTCCTGGGCAGGAGGCTGAGCAGCACCTCTGGACTGGCTCCTTCAAGCACAGGAGCCAGGAGCCAAAAGCTGGTGTTGCTTGAAGCTGGAGAGGACCCATCATCCAGAGAAGGCAAAGCCTTGACAATCTGGATGTTGGGCCTGTTTGGGCCAAGGGGAAGCTTTTTTTTGACTGCTAGGAGAATAATGCAACTCACACAGGGTGGTGGGAGACATCAGAGTTAGTGTCGTTATCCCTGGAAGGGTATAATCATTTTTGGCATTGCTGAAGCTCTGCTAGAGTGTGTGGGCTTCCCGCACCATGTGGCAGCCTCCTGTGAGCAGGTCTGACACTCCAGCCAGCGATGGATGCGCCCTGTAGCAAGACAGCAACCGATCACCTTGGAGAAATGAATAGAGCAGGACAGAGGGGGATGTTTACTGACAGCAGAATGCGTGGATGCATTGGGTGGTGATCCCATTTCCAAGAAAAAGTCTTCCCCAGCTCTTGTTTTCAACAAACACTGAAGCCATACAGGATTTGAATCTGGCCCTCGAGCATTTCCCCGCTGGCATTGTCCCACTGCTGCTCTGGAGTGGGAGAAAAATCTACTGTGAGCCATCAGGTGGTCAGTTATGATGAGACTTGATTA
>NW_009597566.1:13144-23409 GCF_000690535.1 Cariama cristata | reverse complement strand
CCCCCCACAAGCCTAACTGCAAATATTACTTATTGATCTCAAGGTTTTCCTCCCACAGTATTTGATTCTTAGGGCAATTAATGCTGGCCATTATATGGCAATTGTATGATGTAAATATATGCTTGAAAGTACCAGCCTTCAAGGTAATGTTTTCTTTTTCATTTTACTGTTTATGAGGTGGGTGGAATATAGTGGGAGCCAGGGAAGCTGTATTTGCTGCTCTGCTGTTATTGCAGTCTTTCACAGTTTCGAAGACAGTGTCTCGGACCATTTAGATCGGTGAGCTCTGCTGCGTGGGAATTCCCCTGTGAACTGGTTCCCTCTGGGCCTCTTTCACATTCGTGGCTCACCGTGATCCCAGAGAACATAAGCCCTGGCTAACAAGGTCATATATTCAGAAACTTTTTGAGTGAGTTTCTGGAAAGTATGTAGTAGATGTGCAATTCTTGTCTGTATAGTAGACTTGACCTTTTTGATTATTTCTGACTCCACAATATATACAGAAAATCAAATTATGCACAGTGCTGGAAATGAAAGCAAACCACAATCCCTGGTTTCACAAATTCCTTAAGCACCTGCATAATTCAAAATGTGTGTGTCATCCCATCGGCTGCAATGCATTTGCCTAGATTTCAGCTCATCTTTTTATGTGTTTCTGGAAGCTAAGCATCCCACCAAGTATCTGACACAGTGATTTTCTGCTGCAGTGATATCCCTATAGCAATGACCACACAGGCTTTAAACACATCACTTGCATCTCTGCTGTGACCATGAGACTCACACCTCTGACGGACTAACATCTTTTTTAGAAGTTGAACCGCATGTCAGAGTTACTCATGCTGGAGTTCCTGTGAGAAACTAATGCCTTTTCCCTCCTGACTGCATTGACAATGTTTACGATTCGGACAGGCACATGTCGTTTATTGTAGCTCTGTGCATCCCCCCCCTGCTATCGCTTCTCAGGGGTTGCTCTGGGACTGGGTTTCCCACTGGTGAGCAGCAGATAGGTGTGGGGCTTGCGTAGGCCCACTCTGCGGCAGGGATGTTCAAGTGATGCTCTCCTTGCTCTTGTCCTTGGGGACAGCTCACTGGGAGCAGAGCCAGCCATGAGCAGCGTGCAGATGCAGCTTCTCCACTGGAAACATCAACTGCCTGGCCCTAGGGAAACTTTCAACAAAGTGTCCTCCAAAACAGCAGAAAGGAGGCAGAAGATGCTCTTTCACCTTCAGCTGTTCCCAAAGCTGTGTAACAAAGCCGCAGCCAGTGCAGCGTGGCTTCCCAGGATGGCGACAGAGGGACAGTGGCAGGGCCACAGCGACCGTAACAACAGATAACAAGACCTGTAGACAGCCTCTCGCTGCAGGATGGGTGCTGCTGAGGGGGTGCTGGCGGGCGGCTCGGGGGCTTGCTGAGGTTCAGCGGACGTCCTGCCTCCTGTGAAGGGCCTGAGGCCCTCTGGCCATGGCAGGGACCAGGGCTGGCCAAAGGCACCGATCCGTTCCCACCCACCCCACTGTATTCATCTTCCTGCCCGGCTTTCCGAAAGGCCCTGCCACCCACTGCCTGCCTCAGCTGGGCCCCCCCGGGGCTCGGGGCACCACCGGACCCTGGGCAGCCCGTACGCACCGATGTGCACACATGGCCCTGGCCTAATAACTTCATTACCTCGTTTGTGTTGCAGGGCTTGAATACCGCGATTGTTTCCCCTGTGCAAAGGTATTCATTTAACAAGGAAGGCCTGGCCTAAGTTTAGTTTTTATGACTCCAGTTCCTATTTTTCTTAATGAGCATTTATTGAAAGTCTCAGAGGGGCAGGAAAGCCATCTCCAGGCTTTGCATAAAGCCCAGACCTCCCTCCTCAGGTTTTGCTCAAGAAATGTCATATGATTTTCAGTGTCTCAGCCTGCATGATTTAGCCGGTGCAAAAGTGAAATTGTCCTTGTTTTTACCAAGCTGCTGAGATGCCACGTTAAAATACTAGCCCAATGAACTCATGGGGGGGATCCTAATTATGCTGGCACAAGCATAATTTAATTCAGATTGCTATAACAACAACCAGTGTCCATGCTCGCTGTAATCACGTTAAGGCCTATACACGAAATAATTAGCATCTTTATACTTGGTAAATAGAGGTCCACTCCAGGTCAGCCTCAATGAGGACATGGCATTGTTAGAAGCCGAGGCCTTTTAAAGCTTGTGCAGAACGGGCATTTGCAAATAAAACTCCACTGAAAAGGACAAAAGGAGGGCTTGATTATCAAGAAAGCACCTCCACTTGCCTCTTACCCAGTTTTTGTTCCTCTTTCTGAAAAAAAAAAAAATTCATTTATTCAAGCATGAGGAATCAAAGGAAACTGCGTATAATAGACACACTATTTGCTCAGTTTCCTTTGCACAGCCAAGCGTGGTCTAACAGACTTCTCAAAAGCCAAGGGTGCACTCCTGCAATCCCAAATGTGACAAAATGCAGGGGCATTTGTTTATTTATTAGACATTTCTACAGTCATTTGGCCTGGGACAGACTTGCTAGAATTTCGAGCGGTTCAGAGAAGTCAGAGGACACTTCCACAAGTAAGCCAGGAGCTGAAAGGCCTTTGCTCCAAAGCATCCCAGTCATTTCTGCAAAGGTCTTTGTTACTTACATTTACATAAATAACATCCCAGTTTGAAACTTGTACAGACTTTTAGTTTAGCTGAACAAAAGAGGCTATGACAAAGGTAGATATGCTACCAAATGATATGGAGAAAGTGTGTGTGTGTGGTGTCTGTATTCTATTTATTCAGAGGCAATTGATACTTTCCAGTGAAAAATGACCCCACTTTATAATTGCAGGACTTTTCTCAAAACGGAGTCACTGCATTTGACTTTTTCAGTATTTTGTAACAGTGCCATAAAAATCCTTATCCTTCTAGATTGATTCCAAAATTGAGATAGCATCTCAAATATTTTTACCTTGCAGTTTTGATAAGCAGAAAATGTTGGTTAATGATTTTAATAAAGTGTCATCAATTCAGTTGCTTGAAATTCTTTGGAAACTCTCACAGAAACCTACATTTAGGTCCACTAGACGCGATACTGAAATGTCAGCTGTTTCTCATCAGTCTGCTATGAATATCTGTTTTAGTGCAAGAAGGTTGGTCGACTCCATCACATTAAGAGATGGCTTATTCAGTCAGAGGGAATCGTCATATATGTTAATATCAGCAACCTGTAGATCAGCCTGGCATGTGGATATTGAGTCCAGAGCTCAGGATATTTCAACAGCATTTATTATGTGTTTCTGTGGATCACAGAAAAAGCTCTTTTCCTTTAGGAAGGACAAATACACTTCTCGTCACAGAGGTCCTCTCCCTTTCCAGTGCCATGCTCCTGAAGCACCTGAGTTTCTCAGGAAATTCCGAGCACATTCCCCTTATCCTTAGGTCTTCATAGCCCTCTTTTTTTTTTTTTTTTTTTTTTTCCCCATTTGATTTAGTTAATCTCCAGTCTATTATGTTTGGTAATTTCACCCCAAATATAATATCAGAGAAGGAGCATGATGGCCAGGCAGAACTTCCTTCCTCTGGGATGCTTTCTCCTGTAGAACAACATTAATAAACCACCCTGTGAAACTCTGCCTGCCTGACCAACACTTGTTTATTTAAAGCATGTTTTCTGGGCTGTTTTCTGAATGCTGGTGAAAGATTTTGGACAAAAGTGAAGGTTTGAAAGTGTATGTGACGGAATCATTTAGGGCATTTCCTGTCAAGATCAGACAGTAATTCCTCAACAAAAGTAGAAAAAGCTCAAATTATCATTTCAAATAATTACCCATAAAAATAACAAAAAAAAAAGGGCTCCAAAAAAAGGAAAAATGTGTTGTGTTTTGTTTTGTTTTGTTTAGTTTTTTAGTTTATGTTATCTCAATTTGTTTTGTAACCAAAAGGGTACAAAACACTTCCCTTTGAGTTAATAGAAAAATTATTTTCCTGTTTTTTTTTTTTGCTTTGCTATTTCAAAAAAATTTATTTATTCAAGTAGTTTTACATTCCCTCAACTGCTTTGACGTTTTTTTACCTGTGCCCCCTCAAAGAGGTAATGATGATTTTTTGTTCCTGACCTCCTAACACCGATCCCCATAACCGCCCTGTACCTCCGCGCTGCTGCCACCAGAGGGCAGAGGAGCTGCCGTCGGCGGGAACGGGCGGCGCCAACATGGCGGTGCCAGTTTTGGCGGGATGCTGCCTTGCAGCACACCCGGCCAGAAAAGTCCCTCTGTGAATTCTAATCAAGCTCCAAACTGGAAATGTGATAGGGGCTTTCTCAAATCCCACTCTGAGGAGGGCATGCTTAAACAACAGCCAGTATTTTATTTTCAGTAAAACCCTCAGACAAAAAGCATAGGGTGGGACTGAGCGGGTTACGTGCACACCCGTAGCCACAGCAGTCAGCTTTTGAAATTTGGACTGCATGAATGGATCTCTACGTTTTTCTGCCTCTCTGAGGGAGAAAGTCTCAAGGCGTACGGATGCTGGAGTATGTTTATCAGTAGCAAATCTTACATGTTTGCTGCTATTTGCCTCAATGGTGTTTGTGCTTGGAATGCTTCTGTATCATTTACACTGACAAACTAAGGAGGAGATGATAGACTTTTCCCTTTATTTGAGTCTTTCTCCTACTTTTATGACTTTTCAGAGTCCACTTCTCTTCCTGATGTCCTGCTCTGCAGAGATGTTCCTGCATCCTTGGGGCTGCTGACAGCAGTGACAAAAGCCAAGCCCTTGGGGTCCTCCCGGATCTGCTTTCATGCCTGTAGGGTTTTACAGATCAAATCAACTCGGAAGATTTAAGCTAGAATTAAATTCACCCCCGCCCAAACCCATGGCTTACAGCTTGCTTCAAAAGTCCTGTTCTGCATATTTGGTGATTTACACACTTTGTCCAGAGGTCAGGGATGAGCCAGATCTGAAAAGCAGATGTTGTGGGAGAGAGGCTATCCCAGGGGAATTACTGTAAAGCTTCCTATAGGCATCACTTTGCAATTTTTCAGTTATGCAGTCAAATCTCCTCATTAGGCACTTTGTGGAGTGGTCAGGACTCATGTTATTAACGCATACACTCTTGCTGTCGTTTCCACTCTCTGCTCTATAATAATCAGATGCGCAGTTGTTCTTATTGTTTGTACTGTACCATACCTGAAGGTCACACCTCAGTTCAGGGTTACAGCTAGCTAGGACTTTTTTCGGTGAAATGCAAATGTGTCACAGTTTGTGGGTTTATTGAAGCCAAAGTCTTTTGTCAGTCCGCATGTCGTGGTGTACCATGTGTGGGGCTCCCCGGGCAGGACTGCCTGGGGCAGGAGGAGGTTGTGTGAGAGAAGGCATCCAGCATTTCAGCTGCAAAGCAGAGGTGTTTGTTCTGAAAACAACTATACTGAAAAACGTCTGTTTCACAAATAAACGCTTGGGAGGCTTGGTTTGGCTCCAAGTGAGAATGTGAGCAAATCCGGAGAGCTGTCATGTCCTTATGCTGTCCCCATCGCTCTCCAGAGCCGGTTACACCAGGGGCGGTGCAGAGAAAGGGCAAGCCTGCCTTCCCCGCCGTGCTGGCGACCTGAGGCGGCACGACAAAAGGGCGGGAGAGCAGCACTGTTATTACCATTGAGCACTGCATGGCTCCTCTCTACCCGGCAAAGCAGCACGATTTCTGCTGCTGAACTGCTCTGTGTGTTGCCGTGAAAAACTATTTGCAGCTCTCCTCACAGAAGAACTGGGAAGAAACCTGTGGGAGGATCTCCTTCGTCTTCCAGCAGAAAAAACATCCTTCTCCCTTTCTGTAACCCTCAAAACTGTGGGCAGCAATGGCTGAAGCAGTTCACCACACTTGTCCTGCAAAAGGGAAGAATGCAAATTACATGTACGTGTCTTGTCAGAAAAGAGCCCAGCAGCCTGGCTTAGACCTCAGTGATTGTGTTTCCCATCATTCATTGACGATTTTTCAGAATGATTTCAGATTTCAGATAAATTGATGATATAACTGATGATATTTCAGAAATGTCTGGAATAGTGCTATTATCATATTGACTCTTACTGCTCCTCTATTTATGATATTTTCCCCCAAATGACTGAAATAGGCATTTCAGAAAAAGGTGTAAAAAATCTATTGTGGAGAATTTTTCATTTTGCTTAAGTTGCCATTTGAAGAAGTTTCTTTTCAGACACTGAAAGTTACAGGCATGTATATGACCTAAAGAGGGATTTGCCTCTTTTTATGTATTTTTTTTTTTCTTTTCATATATAGCAAAAGTTTTGTAAAGCACTACTGAAAGAATTTATTTCATCTCATCTCCAGCTGTCATGATGTTGCACAGGCAACTCAAGAAAAATTAGGAAAGGAAACTTTGCCAGGCTCATTTCACAGATGCCCTCTTGTTTTTCTGTTACAAGAACTAAAGACAAAAGTACTCGCCCTTCTTGTAATCATTTACTGTTTTCCACAGCTGTCACGTTGCCTCCAACTCAACAGTCCTGTTGCCAACAAGATCTCCACGCAGGAATTTCATAGCGGTCCTCTACTCATTTTCACGGCTTGCCTTTGGACCCCAGCCGTAGGAAGAGCAGGGGACGGTGCAGTCCTTGCAGAGGCAGACCTACATGTGCCACATAATTTGTCCCCGGCATAGGACACAGCAGTGCCGGAGCCCCGGGCGATGTAGGAGCAGAGCCTGCCGGGAAGCGCAGCCCAGCTGCACGGCGGCAGGGCACGGATTTCCCAGCTCGTCTCTCCCGTGCTCGCATAGGTGGAGCTTATCCTTTTTTAAGGCAAGAGGGAATTTTTTTCGTCCTGTACAAATCATGCGTGAGGACACATCACAAAAGCATACGTTGTCCACCCTCCCCCACTTCCTTGCCTGCCACAGTCTTGAGGTGTCTTCTCTGTACTTAGGTTAAGTAGCTCTTGCAGAATGAGCTAAGAGGAGATACAGAGCTGGAGCATGGAGACACCTAAGGTCGGTTAAGGTTATTAGGCTCCAGCAGCATTGCTGCAGGAGGAATGCTTCCCTCGCATTTTTACCCTTTTAGCAAATCCTTGTGGGGTACAGCTTGCCTTTAAAGACAGAAAATTTTGTGTTAGAAGAGAAAGAGTGAGAAAGCTTCTTTCAGCAATCGGCAGACTCTCTTCTCTCTCTTACTCAAATGAGAGACCAATGTTTCCCTGCAGGTCTCTGTCCTGGCTCTCCTGCCTAATATAGCTGCTTGTCTTTAATTTATGGATTGACAAATGTGCCTCACTGCTGTTTTAAAACAAAATCTCTTTACGATGCATATGTATGTGTATGCGTATGTGCACATACACAGATGCACTCTGGTAACTCATTGCTTGCTCCTAGTGTGTATATATGGAAAAGAATAGTTCCAAGAGACAGGCATTCCCCTCTCTGAAAAGACCTTTTGAAAAGCTTATTTTAGGTGGCATTGATCTCAATTTTTAATTGAGGAGACAATGGGGACCTCTGAGCGGAAATTGCTGCTAATGTGTCACTCATTGATGTGCCTGGATGTAGATTTTCTCAGCACCAGGGTGCTTGATCACAGCTGAACAGGGAAACTCTAAAATACAGCGGTGTGCAGGTCAGGCTCCAGAAGCAAGATCCCTGGCAATTTCTTTCACTTATAGTGGGATGAATGCTTTACCTTTCTTGCAGCAACCCTCTTCAGGCTTTGACTCACCCATCTGAGCGAGAAGACCGTTCCCAGCGGCAGCCAGGGCAGTGTGAGAGAAGGTGTTACAGAATTGCGCAACCAGAATAAAAGGATGCCCAGCAATTTCAACCCCTTCTTCATCCCACAGCCTGCTTCCAAGCAGAGCATTCACACAGAGCCTTGCAGCTGTCTGAAGTGAGATGTATTTGCTTTGGGTGGAAATGCATTCCCAAGAAGTCAGCACAGTGCAAGAGGTTCCCGCCAGATCTTACTGGGATCTTATTCAGATTTTGGTGACTATAACCATAGGGTCCTACAATAAAGCCAGTGAAAAGACCCATTTGTACTGGGAGCCCAGTCTCTGCTGGACGAGAACATCAGGACCTTAGTGAGGGCACAATCCTGGGACAGAAAAGGCTGGTAGGGCAGCTGGTAGGTGCCTTAGGGGCACCTCATAAAATACCATGAGGCTTTCTACGGCTGAGCAATGAGCTGCAAAAAACATTATATCAGGACTTGAGAATTTCCATGCTGGCACCTCTGCCCTCCCATTTTGACCACGAAATGAGATGAAAAGTTCACTCGTGACTTTCAGTGATGAAGCCAACCACCTTATTTTGAGGAGACTGCAGTGAACTAGATTAACAGAGGGACAAGGCAATATGAACAGAGAGCCTTACAGTTAATTAAGTGATCAAGGAACTTAAAAAAGAAAGGTTATGGGACATTGGTGTTCAAATGGAAATACATCATGGCTGCTGCTGCAGCACCACCCTTAAGGCTTTACATTTTGGAGAGCCAACCTCGGCTGCTGCCTTTTGTGCCACTACACTGAGCCTACCTGTTTGTCCAAAACTTGGAACTGGTTGGCCAAGGGCATTTTACAGTAGACATGCAATGGAGTTGGCAAGGGGAATATTGAGCTGTGTAATGGGGAGGCTTGGGTGAGGCTGGGGGCTTTGCAAAGTCTGACAGTGTTCAAGAGGTGGCTGTGGGAAGGTGTTTTCTGGACTGCAGATACTGAGCAATGCTGTCATGCTGGTGCAGCTTGGTATCTGAATAAATAGATTTATTTTATTTTTTTGCTGTATGAGCACATGTTTATCAGTAAAGCACTGGGAGGAGAGAATGGGTACAACAGGCTGTCCCATGGAAAGTGAAATACTTGCATTTCATTGAAAGTCACAGCCTGTAAATGCATTGGTTGCTTTCATATTCAAGGCTTTTTAAAAACAGCATCCTTAAGCTTTCTGAATGTCTGAGAAATCAGCATAATATGAAAAGTCTCTGCATACTTGAATTAAAACTTATAAGGGTGAAAGCACATGGGCAAGCAGGAAGATAAACAATGAGAAGTGGGCAACGAAAGTGAAAGAGTAAAGGAATGGAGCAAAGGATAAAAGACAGGTCAAGTGTTGGAGCTTGTTCCGTAACAAAACTCCACTTTCTGGAAAAATGAACTAACACTGAGGTCTTCACTCCTCAGGAGCTTCTGTTTCTCTTTGTTTGGAAACATGTAGATAGCTGTGGCATAGTCATGAAAACATTTATAAATCCAAAGCTTCATAAATTTGCAGGAGATGTAAATCATTTGTCATCTGCTATTTGCTAGTCTCTTATAAAAATGTCAATCATCAAGCAGGGTTTGGCTAGGGTAGACAAATTCAAATAGAAAACACTGAATAGGGGCTAAATCAGGAACTGACAGCCAAGACAATCTGCTTTCGTTGAACACATGCTTTTTCTTAAGAGAGGCCAGGGTGACCTAATGTCTGGGCATTACAGATCTCAATGATATGGGCAAGAGGCCTCCCTTCACTTAAATTGGGTTTACCATACCTTGCAGTCTGTCTGGCACTGATGCCTTGGCTTGCTGCTGCTTCGGCCTCTTTCCTTGAAGCGCACCTGGGCAATGACAAAATGTTCTTTAGGGAGAAAAAGGCAAAACAGCAATTCCCTAATCTCAGGGGTGAAAATAGAGTGATACAACACGCTAGCCTCTCCCCCCGTCTTCATCTCTCGTGTCACCTTTTTTTCAGCAATTCTCCTTTGAAAAAGAAAACACTTAGCATCTTTTCCTCCCTGCTTGTGTATTTGAAGTCAGTGACAAAGCCAGGATACCCCTCTGCTTGGAGCACATCAAACTTGGCCAGCCCCATCCTGGTGTATGGGGCAGGGCCATATGGTGCCAGACTGGCACCTCTGCCGGGCTGTGGGGCTTGGCCATCCCTTGTGTTTGTGCTTGTCAGCAGTCTGCATGCATAGCAGTCACATACTGCACCACAGCGTGACAGATCTGGCCAGAGTGCCCTTGTCCACATCCCGTATCCTTTGGGGCTCTCGCAGTCCCAGGAGAGGGACTGGGGAGGCCATCAGGATGGGAGAAAGAAAATGTTGAGTTGTGAGTTGAAATAGCACCAAAGATACTTTTTTTTTTTCAGAACCGTGTTGGGCTTTGTTAGTCTGCAAATATCCTAAAGCAATAGGAGGTCAGCATGGCACTTGCTGGACTCCAGTACTTTCTCTCTTCTTTATACTTGGGATCTTTTTGACAAAAATGCAGGTGCTGCCTCCAATGGTCC
>NW_009597566.1:0-13114 GCF_000690535.1 Cariama cristata | reverse complement strand
TTTGACAGACTGAGTTGTACGCTGTGGTTTACTCAGCTTTTACGAGGCTGGACATGGCTGGAGGATAAGGTGGAAGGTCTCAGGAGCCCTTTTGCTTTATTATAAACAAAGTGTACGATCTTACTTGCACAGCTTAATGTGGATTCCCACAGCAACACTTTCAACAACCCTTGCAAATCCCTGCATCCTCATGCAGTTAAGCTAAATTTACATTACAGTATTACGCTATGGAAGTATATTAGCAGTAATTGCTGTTAAATGAGGCAGGAACATTTTAAGATAATGATTTTTATGGGGAAAAACCTCATGCAGTTAAGCTAAATTTACATTACAGTATTACGCTATGGAAGTATATTAGCAGTAATTGCTGCTAATGATTTTTAGGGGGAAAAAAAACCAAGCAAAAAAAAAAAACTTTAAGTGGCTTAAGAATTTGCACAGTATGGAGAGATGCTCTCAATGATAAGATGACAGACAGGTTCATCTCTGACAGAGCTATCCTGAGTTCCCCAGCTGCAAATTCCCATGTGTTTAGGACTCTGAGGAGCTGCATGAGTTACCAATGACTTGCTGATGCTCTCTGTGCAAGGATATAGCATTGATAGACTTGCATGAAGTATTGTGATAAAAAATACAGTAAACCAAAAAGATTACTGAACAATTCCTATCCTCCTACCTCCTCCGGTGGATATTTTTGAGAATTGTTGCTGACAGAAAAACTCCAAACATAGTAGTTTTCATTTTGCACTGATTTTTTTTTTTTTGCACTGCTTATTTAGAAAAAGGCGAGAAGTTATTCTTCTTTCAAGATCATTATTAGTTGTTTTCAGCACCACACCATTACACTCATACATCAGGACAACAGCACATTAGGTCTGGAGTGACCTCACTCCAACAGAGTGTTCCAAGCTACAAAGAGCAACAGATTATGCTGGGAGGCCACATATGGTAAGAGCTTTTTAGAAGCTAAGTTGCCTCATCTTTACCAGCTTGGAGGAAAAGTCCAGAATATTATGGCTGGCCAACATGGGAGGAACAACAACTAGCAATTTTCTTCTCTTGGATGGCCAATTTACTACTTTTAGGAATGACCAAAACAAACAACCAAACAAATCAAACAAAAAAAACCCCAACAAAGTTGTAGTTTTCCTTTCCTCACTATCATCCTTGGAGTTCTGCCTGAATCTTCCTAGTCTGGTTAACTCCTGCTGACAGTCCAGGAAGCACTCACCCACGTGGTGTCTGTTTTACTGCTGATGGAGCAATGAGATAAGATGTGCACCAATATTCCTGAGAGATTACTTGGTTCCACTGCTATTTAATACTGTGTAAAAGCACCTTGAATTCTTCTTATATGAGGCATAATGAAATAAATATGATGTTATTTGAAAACTAATTTTTGAAAGAGTTTCTTCATTATAAAAGCAAAACTATCCATTTGTTGGTGTTCATAAACATGAAGGTAGACCACTTTCATTTGCCTTTTTTGAGTGATCAGACCTGTGGTATCTAGAGCATTAGAAACACAGGAGTCTAAGCCATATGGTCATAGGAAATAGATCACCTCGTCTATTCCCCTACCTCGCCCAAGTTACAATGTCATTCCTAGCAGATGGTTCACTTGCGGATCCTTAGACACCTGATGGTGAGACTTCATGGCTGTTTCAGGCAGCCTCTTCAAATCCTTCATGATCCCCACAGTTACTCCACCAGAGAGGACAGGAAATGGTTTTCTCACATCACAAACATTTTGGGGATGTGGTGGGTTGACCCCAGCCAAACACACAGCCAGGCGCTTGCTCACCCTCTCCAGCAGGGAAGGGAGAGAATAGAAAGCATGAGAGTGAGAAAACGTGTGGGTTGAGGTAAAGACAGGTAGATCACTTACTGTTGCCTGCAATTACTGTTACGGGCAAAACAGGCAGGGCTTGGAGAATTATTTTAATGTATTGCCAATTAACATAATATTTAATTACTGAGTCAGGGATTGGGAAACAAGGAAGACAAACATTTCAATACTTAGGGAAAAGACTTTTCCTCTGCCTTTTCCAGGTTCAGCTTCACTCCAGACACCTTTCCTCTCCCTTCCTGGTCTCCACTCCCCTTGTTATCGCTGCAGATTGCACTCACTGCCTTTGGTGAGGCAATGGGCAGTACATGGGCTTGGGGTCAGGGCGCAATGGTTTCTTTCTGCCACTCATTTTTTCCTCACACTATTCTGCTGCTGCTCCTTCCTTCTTACTCTTTTTCTGTCCTCTGACATGGGTCCTCCATGGGCTGCAGTCTCTTTGGGGGAGTACCTGCCCTGGCATGGATTATTCACATGCCACAGTCCCTTTGGGGGTGTTACCAGCTCTGCCACGCAGTGCCTCCTACTCCTCTGGCCTTGTTGTTCCCCCTTTCTCATCTTTTACTGCCCTTTATTATTGTCACAGAAGTGCCACAGACTCCTCTGGTCAGTTCAGAAGTGCTATCATCTTGGCCAAGGGGCTCAGCTGTGCCCTGCAGTGGGTCTGTTGGAGCTGACTGGTACCAGGGGCAGCCCCTGGCCTCTCCTCACAGAGACTGCCCCTGCAGCTCCCTGTTGCCAACAGCTTGCCATGCGCACCCAAGACAGGAGATTTCAACCATTTTCCACTCCATGTCTGAATGAAATAGACTTCAATCATTTTGTGCACAAGAAATCATAAAGTGAGACTCACTCACGCCCAAACGGCCAAGAGCAGGTTGGCTACTGTCACAGAGCAGAGATGCTCACCTGAGCGTCTCCATTCTCAAAAAGTGTCTTAAACTGCGAACTACCTAAGCTTGGGTTGTTGAGGTGGAAAAAGGTGGTGGAGACAGGAGTGGTTTTCTTTTGACTGTGGGTTACCAATGCTAAAATATCAACCTTTTCCAAAGAAAGCGGCTCTGTTGAAAAATCTTGATCCGTTTTCCAGCCAAGTATGTTTTTGGAGGAATCCCCACAGCAATTCCCATAGGGGAAGGTTGCTGATCTACCTCCACCGCTGAAGGACAGGGCAAGTGAGCACCATCATGAAACAAGAGTGCCTTTTCGATCTCAAGGTCTGCCTACAAGCAACAGGGATGAGAGCAGTGATTTTGTTAAGGCTTTTCAGGGTGATTGAATGATTTTGATTTGCATTTCTTTGCTGCAAGGGTGAAGAACAGTCCTTATCCCATGAAATTTTTTTCCAGTTAATGACTTTTTGATGGTTTTAAACACACGTGTTCTGGTCCTTAGCTAGTGTCAATTGGTGTAGGTCCACTGCAGCCAGCACATCTCTATGAAAAGATGAAGCATGGACCTATGTGTGAGGTAAAGAGCAGGAATAATGCTAAAATAAAATTGTTTTAATGGCTCTCATTCTCATCTAAACCCATACAGATTTTGTTTGAAAGAAATACTCTGATTTCACTGGAGTTCCTACAGTAAGGGGACCTCAGAGTCTGGCATCTTGTACTTGTAAGTAGAAGTGTCAGTAGACTCCATTATGATGGAAGTAGCAAATACACACCCGTTTCAGTCCCCAGGGTAATATATATCTCTTGGGAAAGCAATGCAATATTAGGGAGGTATGATTTTTATAAGCCTATAATTACATTTTTACACAGTTCTATCTCCCCAGGGTTGAATTCACTGATTTACTGAATTACCGAGGTAATCTGGAGCAATGTCACACTGTTACGGGATATATTCAAGGTGGCCAAGGCTACTCCAGTGGAGGGAACTGCTTGGTCATCTGCTTTCTTTGAAATCTGGGAACTTAGAAAGACTCCAAAGTGAAACTACCAACTTTTCTATTTCCCTTTGCTTGAATGTGTCTTCACTGTGATACTGTAAACAGACTGTACAAAAAGTTTGCCATTTTGTGAAAAGAAATCTCCAAAGTGTTGTAAGCTTGGCAGAAAGTTCTTTACGGCTTAAAAATCTTCACAGATTCATCACAAAATTCTAAGAAATATGGGATCGGTATTTTTATCTTCTCCCTCTAAGTCTTATGAGGCTTATGTGAATTGATCTCAACTTCTGATACATTCTACCTTGTTTTTCTTACTTCGAGTCTCTTTCTTATCTAGGCCTGCAGTTTGATATCAATATAGAGAATTAAATCCAAGGGACACATTTTAAAAATTCACAAAATGTTAAATCACCACAATATTCCAACATCCTATCTGTGAAAGAGCATCTTTATCTTAGGAGCTGGAAAGCTGCATCACTCGGCAGCATGCCCTGTGATACTCAGGATGCTGTAAAGAAATAAACCTGCATCTCTAGAGTGCTTAAACCACAACTCTGTCCTTACTGCCATACATTTCTTTGAAATTTAAGTTGTAATCATCCACAGAATACCACAGTGATTCGAATTAATTTCTGTATAGATCGGTGGTAGGATGTAGGAGAGATGGTCTAAAATCATAACCAAGAGCAAGTTTGTGGGCTTATGGAGAAGGAAGGTGTGCTCACGTGCCTGAATGCTTCCCAATTTTTACCCCATTTGCATTAGTCTAAAAGAAGATTGATTTACATACAATCTATATACAGTCCTTATCCTGTTGCATTCATCAAGAGTATCTTTTACCAGTATCTGAGAGCCTGATATTCCTTCTTAACACCAATCCTTGCCTCACCTACATGAAGATGGAGATTATTATCCCTGTATTTATGTTGGTAACTTACTGCCGTAGAAATCAATGGGAATTATACCCTCCCATCCCCAGCGGCGGGGCCTGCCCTGGTCAGGTCCCCAAGCACAACCAGGTGCCCTCGGCCCCATGTAAGGCTGAGTTCCAGGGCTCGCCGACCTCCCCTGAGTATCAGGGTCTGCATGGATACACTCAGAGTCGCACGGCAAATCCATGGCACTATGCCTGCTTGCTCTTCTGGCTGACTTAACGCTAAGGGCTACGTTCAGGTGAGGAACTGCTCTTTTCAGAGTCATCACTTTAACATTTCTCTGTGAAAACTCAACACCTTAGTTTGATCTCTCAGCTGTCTGTTCAGATGTAATTTTAATACAAAAGCATAAACTTGGTGTAAAGAAAAAAGGTGATGCACTAATTCTCAATTGCTTATGTTAAAGGCTAATACCATGCAGAAATAAAGCTGGCGTTCCTATAGATTTTACAATCATGACACTATATCATTCATAAGTATTGCATACCACCCATTTTCTTTTTGGGCTACACACACATAAGTAACTATATCACATATAGGCTAGGAGAGAATCAAATCCTCTACAGCAAGAGGAGAACCAGTTCTCACGTTTTATTTCTCTTCCAGGGAGAAGCTGTGTTTTTAGCAGTGATAATGAAATATTGGACTTAAAACTGGATCTTTCAAGTTAAAACGAAGGTTTCTTTTAAGTATTTAGAATGCAATAATCTCTTATATCATTGAGTTGTGTGGCATTCCAAGTTAAGAAGGATGGCAATGAAGGCAGACCAACTCTAGAAAGGGAAAGATGAAAAATAGTGACCACCACAGATTTAAAGATATTCTGCAACAGAAAGTTATTTCAGGACAGAAGCCAACAACAGGAAAGTGAGGGGAGGGGAGGAAAGTGAAGGAAAGGGAAGGGAAAGGGTAGGATGTGAATGATTTACGGGCAGTCATTTGGCACCATGCAAATACTGCAGATGTGGCTTTGCAGCTTGGGTGTGAGACTATCGCAAGAGAGGCAACGGAAGCACTGAACTTGGGTGGTAAGACTGGGCCAGCTGCTCTTCACACCAGGAGAACTGCTGAGGGTGGACATCCCGTGGAGATGCACCAGCTACTGAGGGCTTCAAAGTACCGAGAACCCATGCAAAATCCTGAGTGAAACTGGGAGCAATGTAACTCGCCATCTGTACGTATAATGGTATATGTGAGCCTGTCATTTGGTGTGTTGGATTTGTTTAAATATTAGTGTCCCATCATATGTCAAGACACTGCGAAAGCACGGGCTTGCTTCTTTTGCTGCCTGTGCTGCCTTTAGATAGCAGGGAATGATGAGAAGCTGACCCAGTAAAACATCATTGGTCTGCACTGGCACACAGGATAAAACTCGAATCATCAACCTTCTCCTCCAGGAGGCCCTTTCAGTTCTGTACAACCTCTGTTTTCTGAAGAGAGAGGCCTAAAGGAGAGCTATTTGTTTCATCTGACAGCCCAAATGAGGGTGGGGTGGTGGGATACCAGGAACAGTAATAAAGTGAGGGATGTTCTTCAGATGTTCTTCCTTCTTCCTTTTGTCACTGTCTCTGAAACCCAGAAGAAATTGAATTGTGTATCACAGAAGTTAAAGTTTACACAAGTCTACTAAAAATGAAATGAATGTGATTAACAGGAAGATATATTTCTCTGCTGTAGTCAGAAGGATATGGAATAAAACGGGCATGGTAGTTACAAGGTGTTTTCTATTATTTCCCGTGTTCTACAAACTGCATATGGCCAAAAAAAAAAAAGGAACATTAACCTGCTTTACTTTCAAGAAGAAAAGCATTGGATTAGATCATTGGGCTGAAGAAGAAAATGGCCTTTCTTAGCCATTTGGTCAGCCACTACTTGAGAATACACAAAAAGCATAGCTGAGGCACCTTGGGTGGATCATGACCACGTGGAGCAAAGTCCCAAGCCATGGGCTCTGTGGCTGCCCTGCCTGGACCTTAGTGAGTGCTGGTTTTTGGGGATCTCTGTCAGCTTGTACCTCTGAGGTCTGAGTGTGCACTGAACTGCGGGGGTGGGGGGGAAACTTTCAAATTGCAAACTGCCCTCTCTAGTGGTATTTTGGGGAAGGCTACAATACAGGAACAATGCACAGTGGAGGCATTATCATTCTTCTGGAAAAGCAAGACCATGACTGTTCCAGGCTCCATCCACTTCTTTTGCCTTTTAATTTTTTTCGCAGAGAGGAGGGGAAGAGACATAAACGATGAAGCAGCTCAAACAACAGTTGAAACCCACTCTATTAAAAATACCAATGGGCTGCACTAGTCCCCGCAGGTGGGGCAACTCCTTGTTTCCCGCCTCTGCTGTTGAGTCGGGGAGCGCTGAGGAGCCAAAAGGTAGATTTTTGCCTGGGCTGCAGCACAGGGATGACCAGTAACATTTTGGCACTGCCACCCTAGTGTACCTGCCTGAGTCTTCTTCCCTGGAGCCTCCAGGGACATGGATAAAGGGTCCTGCACAGTATTTTATGTCCCCATGCACGCAGGCAGTGCTGGCTGGTAGAACAGCGCATTTCTGTCATTGGGAAAGTGGCATCAGTGCTTGATGCGGTTCAGCACACAAAATGAGATGCCTCAGAGAGCCTGCAGATTGAAATAAAAAGGAAGCAGCTGAGAAGATGGAAGGACTGAATGTTTTGTTTTCTTTTCTTTTTTTTTTTTTTTTTAATTGATGGTATTAACTTGCTTCTTGAAGGAATCACAGCACGGCTGAGTCATTAGCAAAGGAAGGGGAACGGCACAGTGGAGAAATGGGTCTCCTCCTTGCCTGTGACAGCATGGGCACGCTGTGGAGACTGTCAGATGTGGGGTGAGTGGGGCCAGAGGATCAAAGTATGCAGGTGGCAGAGGAAGCAATGTCAGCTGAGGTGTCTTGAGGACTCTGCTTTTCCAACAGAGTATTGCAGGAGAGACTAAATGACGGGGAATAATATTCACTGGTTATGGGGCTTTCTGCAGAAAGGATGTGCAACAGGGTACTCTGGTTGGGAAGAATACAGGCTGTGCTACAGCTACCAGGAGGCCTCCCTGCCGACCCTAAGGCACAGGGTCCTACAAGCTGACCATGCTTTGCAGGTACAGGTGGAGAGCAGGGGGTGCAGCCTGTAGCTGGGATGTTTGCAGGTGCCAGGAGGGACACACCGCACTGGGCCCACTGGTGACCGTGTCCCCTGTCCCTAGCAGCCCAGAGGTGAAAGCAGAGCATGCCCTGAGGGGCAGGAGCTCGTGGGAGTTTAAAGCAGCCATCAGCCCACAGTGAAAGGCAGGGAGTGTGAGTGTGGTGATGGCACCAGGAGAAGAAAGCATCGGGAGGTACCAACCTGTGCTAGCTATGCGTGGCTGCTAGCAGTCCTGCAGCGTTCGTGTAGCTGAGCACATTCATGACAAGCAACGTCTTGTAAGTTTCTGCATTTCTGCTCCATACAAAGGAGAACAAAACCCAACCTATTACATCAAATCTCTTCAGAATATATCAAGCACAGTGATTGTGAGCAGTATGCACAATTTGACCTTGAAACTGCCACTACATCCTCTGACTATAGCATACTCCTGGCAGTTAGCTGCGGTGGGACGTGAAGGTTTGCTGAAGTGGGACCAACATCTTAAGGATGTTGCAGACGCTCACATAACTCACTGATAAGGTGCATCTCATTATCACTGAAGCGCCAACAGTAAATGCATATGTTCCTGGTGCCAAAAGGATGCTCTGCTGCATTTCTTACCACTCATTTGAATGACTGCAGTTGTATTCTAAGATGCAAACCTGGTATCAGGTTGTAAAAAGTCAGCTGCCTTTGGAATAAAAGGAGAGTGACAATTTGTATTACTGTCATTATTAAAGCAGGGATACAAGCAGATTGGCAGACTGGAAGGGAAGCTAAGCCCTCTCCCATTGCAGCAGAAAATGGCCGTGGAAACAGACAAAACAAGTCTTATAAAAGGTTCCTGTGAGCCTGTGCTTCCACACAACAGAAGAGCAAAACTGATACAGCTCCAACCTCATGATGTAACACCATGACATCGCCATGAAGGAGTCATCTCAAAATCTCCAGTTCAGTTGGTGCAAAGCTGTGTGTGAAGTGCTCTATAGTGCAAACCATTACTATGTTTTGTGAGATCTTCCCTTTTCAGGCCAGGAAGTCAAAGCTGAATGAATCATGAACAAAACCTGGAAATTCCCCAAGTATATGCATCATCACCAGGCCCAGTCACAAACCATCTGCATACTGTTGATGATTAACTCTCTCTGGTCAGGAAGCACTGTCCTCGAGTCAGCTGCAGGTGTACCTTTGATAAGACCTTCTGGCTCTGAAACCCAGAATCTTAGGAAAGATGGATCCAAAATATAATTTGCAGCCACTGTCTCAGAGAAGAACAATGATATTTGCTTTACAAGTATGAAGGGGGATGGAAGGATTTAAGCCACTTTAGCAAAGTGAACGTGGAGAGCATGATTGCTGTCTGTAACACACAGAGGAAGGAAAAAGAAAAAGAGCCATTTAAGCTGAAGAGCAACACTGGCATGATGACAAATAGATATCTGTGATCCATAGCATGCCCAGACCAGGAACTGGAAGATACCTAACTTTCTTTGCTCTCTGCTGCCAGCTACTGTGGGATACTCTGGGAATGGCATTACAGGGTTTGCTGCCTGTAAGTGCAAGGGGCTGTGCTGCTGCCCTTTGCTACTAATTCTCTGTGGTGTGGTCAAAATGTTATAGCATCTACATTTGAAAAAGCAGGTGATTGAAAAACTACCACAGATTTCTGAGCTCCGACAAGAAAACTGGGACTTTCTGAGGTATGGCCGGGTCTTGTAACACAGAGAGGCAAGCTGGTGAGTGAAGGCGAGAAGTGCTAGTTTGAAGCAGTGCATGTATTTGCCTTATGAGATCATTCTTATTTTGACCGTGTGCTACTGAGGTCTTACCAGTAGGTACCAGGACAGAAGCAAAATTATTATCTGCTGTTCCTGGGAATCTACATTTAGAGGAATGGGAAAGTGGTTAAAGAAAGTGAAAGAAGATGCCAAGTAGCAACACTCCAAAGCATGGTCAGCACATTGGTTTGCATAACCTCTCATGGGATAGTTGGACAAATGTCCATCATCTTAGTCAGACTGCAGTCTTGCTCCTATGTGTGTTTTGAGCAGGGACAATCAGTAGCTTAAAATCTCAGCTTGACAGCTAAAGGGCAGCCTGTGAATTTAAGCCTGGGAAACTTGAATAAAATTGTTTCTGCTCTACAACTCTGACTGAAAATGAGAGGTTGTTTCAGCTGTTGTTTCTTGGTCTGAAAGTGTCTGTAAGCTATGGGGGATTCCAGGGTTATAGTGAGGCTACAAAAATACCCTGGCAACAAACTGTGGCCATTTTAGGGGCAAGTCTGAACAATTTTGTTCAGGGAACACTTGCTGACTGATGAGCAGCAAGCATGCAGCAACAGGCATCGGTGCCATGACCACAACCTTCTCCCCCATTGCCTCCTGCTGACAAACCAAGACATAATTGTTACCCTTGTGCCCCTGAGGTGTCCTTACCAGCCTGTGTCAAAAACAGGTCCCTAAGGAACAACATCACTATTCATCTCTGCAAAGTCTCACAAGCAAAACTTGCCCACGAGTGTCAATGCCCACCCGTGTTGTCCTTGCCTAATAACCACGCGTGTGCGGCTAGTGAGGGAGACTGGCTGTGTGACACCGCACCATAGTCACTGGCAGGCTCGGAAGGCTTCGGAAGCAGCATGTTTTCACAGGAAACTCTATTTTGCTTTCCACAGGCTGTTCAGACAAAAATAGAATCAACTTATGGCCTCCGATTTTTTCCCACAGCTAGGAGAAGCAGCAGCAGGCTTCCTAGAGGAGCTAGCTGTTTGCATGCACAGCCTCCAAATGTCACAACTCCTAGCATGAAACAGGGAGGTTGCTTTTCTCTCTTCCCATATGCCTTTATTAATGTAGAGAGGAGATACATTCAGCATGTTAGCTTGGAAAAGAGGAGTCCCTAACCTGCACTACGCTAATGTGTGGATTTTCTTTCTAAAAGCCTAAACAGCCATAGTGTTTGATTCAAAGAACACTGTTGACTTCTAAGACCACTGAACAGGAGCCATAAAAGAAGAATTATACAAATTCTTCAAATAAAAATGTCCAGTTGTCCTCTCTGAGTATTGGATGATGTCTAAGTGCCTTCCCTCCTTTTTCTCTCCTCAGTCAGTTTAATGAATCTGCCAAAAATATGTTTGTACATTGGTGCACAAAAAGCAAAACCAACTTCCCAGTAACATAAATCCACATCTAAATGGATGACAAAGTTGCAGCTGTAAAAATTTAACAGAGATTATTTATAAAAGCCCCAAACCAGGAAGGCATAATTGCAGCTCTCAGTCCCTCGGCAGGGGAGCCCACACTGGATGCAGGCGTTGGGGCGTGAATTGCCTTCAGGCCTTGCTATGAGCAATACCGGTTGAAGGGGAAGAGGCTGGAGTCTGGTTGACAGTGTTAGGAGATGCACGTGTCCAGGGCGAGGTGGGGAAAGCATGCATGGGGAAAGCGTGCATCTGGCTAAACCCAGCTGCAGAAACGTCTCCACTAAGCTGCGGTAACCTGGGAGCTCCCACTTTCCGCGGCAGTGGGACTCCATGCAAGTTACACCACCAGAAGCTGTGATGTTGCAGCATTAATGGCACAGAAAGCAAACTCCTTTCCAAAGGATGGGGTCCGTACATGACAGCTCCCATAGTAAAAGTAAAGCAAATACATGCTTATGGATTCTCTGTGTGGAGTCAAAGTACTTGTGAGCCCCAAAACTTGTCCAGTTGTAAGAGTTAATCTAACAAAGCATATTACTTCTCCCTACT
Organism: Cariama cristata; assembly: GCF_000690535.1. NCBI lineage: Eukaryota > Metazoa > Chordata > Aves > Cariamiformes > Cariamidae > Cariama > Cariama cristata. The sequence goes on along the minus strand of NW_009597566.1, from coordinate 1,543 downwards.
AACCTTGCCATTTTTGCATCTTCAGACTTTTATCACAGCTAAAGCAACACCTCTACCAGCATTAATAGGTTACCTGTAAGCAACATAGGTCTGGTTTAGGCTGTTTCTGTGAAGTGTGTTCTTTTTCTGTGCTATCAGTAACGCATGTCATTCAGCACAGCTTAATTTCCTTTTTCAGTCTTACAATCAGGAAGTAAGAACAATAACAAGCGATATATATGATAAACCTGAATTACCATGTCCTTGAAGTAAACAACATGTAAAATTCTAATAAATGGGGAATAATTCTCTCTCCATCAATGCTGAAGTCTGGAACGGGTCAGGGTAGTGCCCTCCCCTCTTGCCTTTATTTCCCTAAACTGTTCCCCAAATTCCATGTATATTCATTTCCTAAATGAAGATGCATAAGAAAATGGGATGTCTGTGAAAATTCCAGTTTACAAACTCAAACAAAGCAAGATTCTGCCTTGCTTCAGGCAAACCAAAATTTTTGTTCTGTTTCCCTTCCCAAATTTCCTCCCTTAAAGAGATTTTTCAAAGGTAAAAAATATTGAAAGAGGATTTGTTGCTAAAAAGTCTTGCTAGAAAAAGATGTTAGAGGCTTTTCAGACTAAACCACAAACAGGTAACTAACGAAAAGAGAAGGCAACATTCCAGTAATTTACAGAACGGAAATAAAGTCTCACTACTTGAGAGATGGGCTGTGCTTTCATGGAAGGTGTATTGTGGTAATTAAAAAAAAGATCTGCTTTTTAATGAACATCTAAAGACTTTTATTAATGTGATCTCTCCTGCCCAGCTGATTTTAGCAGCAAACAACCTGAGGATGGGTACTTTGGTTAGGGATTGATTTTTCTGCTTTTGAAAGGGAACGGGACCATCTACAGTCTTAAAATTACGCACATGCAGACGGGCTTTCCTGTACTTAGCGAGGATGCAACAGCTCACAAATATGCAGTTCAAAACACCTAGAATTATAAACACTTCCAAAATTATAAACACTTCCACTAGCGACTTCATTTTTCAAGCACAGCTCCAGAAACCCTGAATGACAAAACAATAACAGAGAGAACAACAAGGCAGAGAGGTGAACTGCAATAAAAAGAAGTGGGTACAGAATAAAAGGAGAGGAGGCGAGGAAGAGAGGAGGCGAGGAAGAGAGGAGGCGAGGAGGAGAAGAGAAAAGGAGGAGAAGAGAAAAGGAGGAGAGAAAAGGAGGAGAGAAAAGGAGGAGAGAAAAGGAGGAGAGAAAAGGAGGAGGGGAGGAGAAGAGAAAAGGAGGAGAGGAGAAGAGGAGGAGAGGAGGAGAGGAGGAGAAGAGAAAAGGAGGAGAGAAAAGGAGGAGAGAAAAGGAGGAGAGGAGGAGAAGAGAAAAGGAGAAGAGAAAAGGAAGAGAGGAGAAAAGGAAGAGAGGAGGAGAGAGGAAGAATAGAAGAGGAGAGGAGGAGAGGAGGAGAAGAGGAGAGGAAGAGAGGAGAAGAGGAAAGGAGGAGGCGAGGAGAAGGAGAGGAGGAGAAGAATAGAAGAGGAGAGGAGGAGAGGA
>NW_009597565.1:0-10189 GCF_000690535.1 Cariama cristata | reverse complement strand
GGGCTCCCCAGGGAGGTGGTGGAGTCACCATCCCTGGAGGTGTTCAAAAAACGTTTAGATGTGGCGCTTTGAGACATGGTTTAGTGGGTTTAATGGGCATAGTGGCATCGGGTATACGGTTGGACTTGATGATCTTTGAGGTCTCTTCCAACCATAATGATTCTATGATTAAAGTTTGTTTTAAGTTTCCAACCCATAAGTCTCTCTCCCTTTTGTCCTCTCCTTCCCCTCTGGGAAGGGACGGGGTCAATAGAGAGTACCTGCCACCCACTTTAAGTGCCAGCCCAGCCTTAAATGGTGACACCACTGAGAAAATTTAAAAGCCAATCTCACCTGACACCTTTGGAACTTACTCCGGGAGGTTCCTGGTCTTGCTCAACGCACCTTCTTTTCTAATGAAGGTAGGTTTTTATAATGCATTCCTTTTTCTCGTTAACACTCACAGTTATATGGCTCTTTAGTCTCTCTTGCCTTGCAACCACATACAACAGCTTGTATGTAGCAATGTAGATGTTGGGATTAGATGGATTTCCCTGAATTTTCCGTGCTTATGGGAGCAGAGAGGCTCTGCTGTCCTCCCGTTGGTTCAGGATCAGCTGTACGTAAGCCAGAACTATATTTATTGGTGAATATAAGGCTTGACGGTTGTCCCCTGGCATGCTGGGGACACGTAGGCTGCAGGGATACAACCCACCATCCCGGTGCCTCTCCAGCTCACCCATGAACAACCAGTCTTTATTTCCCCAAACCACTCACTTCTCCTGGAGCGATACACTAATTTGTCATTCTTATTTATTACAAACTCTTAGGGAGAAAGAAGGACAACCATAACAACTAGCTCATATCTAGTAACTGCTTTAATTGTTTAAGGTTTGGAGCTGTTTTGTCTCAAATCACAGACCTGTTAACACGGGCAGAAAAACACCTTATGCCTTTCAATATTTATTTATTGACTGCTACAGACAGACTATCTGATTCTGTTTTTATGATTATATCTGACCGGTGTATTGCCTCACTCATCTGAATAAGAAATAATTAGTAAAAATCAATGTATACAATATTCTACAGAGAGCAGATCTTGACTCTGTGTCTGCACAGACCTCTTATTCTACAAAATAAACCTGCTGGCATTACTTTATTTACCTTGCTAGAAGAATTAAATGGTTACGCATCACCTCAGTAGGAACCATACATGTCCACAAACTGAGAACCTCTAAACCACATCCAAAACAGTTTTGTGAGCAGTGGAGCTGAGGAAAATTATCTTCTTCTGGATTTATGGATCATGGTGGGCAGATTTTATTTTTTTTTAAAGTAAGTGCAGCAGTGGGTTTATCCCATATTAGACCTTGTAGGACTGACCAAGAAGAGAGATGATACAAATGCCTGAATGACCAGAAGAGAATAAATCAGATTTTCAGCCATATTAGGGACCAGAGACATCTCTCCTTGGTTGGGATTTCTCCCTTTTGCAAATTCTCCAGTATGATGAAAGCACAAGTATACGTGCACTATCCACAATAGCGCTTTATTTCCCTAAAATTTTCCATAAGCTATTTAGGAAGAGACTGCCTCTGGGAGCACACACTTGCTCTCAGCCTTGACTGAAATTTAGCATGGGAGTTGGAAGGCAGACGGGAAAGACTGACAGACACAAGCAGGGGGCTTACACAACCGTTTCGACAAGAAATCCTGTCAACAGGCACTATTGACCCCAAATATGAAGTACTTGCCCAAGAAGTGTTCTGCTATCTTAACATTTTTTTTATCCCAGTGGATTTGCAGACGCTTTACCAGGCTGATGCTAACCTGTTTGTCACAGAGAAGAGGCTGGTAAGACACATGCAAATGTAATTCGGTGATTCTCTTGGAAAACCAGCAAGCATTTGCGTCTTTATAAGCTCATATTATTAAAAGTTTTGCGGTGAGTTTTCAACCAGCTCACCAGATGCTGACTGTCCTCTGCTTAATGCGCTGAGCTCGCATCAGCTGTGGGTCTTTGTGGCACAACTCATTTCCATCTTCTGCGCTGAGTATTTTTGACCACCCCTAGTGCAAATTTTTAGTAGGTATTGCTAAGCTTTTGCTTGCAAAATATGTTTTTGTGAGTAGCAAACTTTGTAGCTGCATGAGCAAAAGATTTAATTTCTGGGGATTAATTAACCTATACCTTAACAACTTTCTCATCTGTTAGCTTTTTGATTTTTAATTTTATACTAATAACCAGCAAGAAAAGCAAACAAGATGCATTCTCTGAGCAAAGAGATGTTTATACAGTGGATGTTTCAGAAGACATTAAAATGGTTTGGGCCTGCCCCCTTATCCTAGCAAATGTTATTTTGATTAAAAAAACCCCATTGTTTTCTGTTTCATAATTTTAGACCATGATTATGGCTATTTAAAGGATCTTGCTGTGAAGGACAGGTATTTGTTGAAGGCTACCGGTAATCCATCCATAAATCACATAGACTTAAATGGGTCTGGTTGGATCGTTGGCCTTGACCATCTCTTTTTAAGCCCAGTCCCACTCTTTGCACAAGACGACTGAACGTGGCTTATCTCAGGGTGTTAAGTTTAATGATTTTTGTGTGGCAAATGAGATCTCTGCCAAGTAGCAAATGGCTTTTTCCAAAGCTGAGGTCAAGGTCTCGCTTGTTGACCGTTTAAGACACAACCCCCAGCGTGGTTAGACCCTGACAAATGAAGAGTTGAGAACTTGTCTCTTTGGCCGTGGTTTTCCAACAGCCTGAGTAGCATTAATGAACATAGCTGTATATTATTCATATTTTCAGTTTATAGATGGAAAACCAGAGACAGAGAAAAGTTGAGTCTGCACCTCCTGCAAATACAAAGCAGCAATACTTAGCGTGAAGTTAATCTCTCCTTATTTTAGGCATCTCCAGCTTAAAGCCTACAGGTGAGCTCCTTGCCAAGGCTCTATTTGTAGAAACACGGCCCAAATTTACCAGCTTAGGCCAGGTGTTGGTTTTGTTCCTCCAAAATGGCATCAGACTGATCGCAGTTTTCCTGAGAATGCCTCATCCCACCTTTCTTCTTCTTCCCCTGCATCACCTTGGAGGGATGAGAGCTAAATGGAGACTTCATCCTGCACCTGTCCAAGGCTAAGGTTAGGTCTTGTTTTCTCTGAAAGATAAACTCATGTCCTTAAAGAGATCTATTTTAGAAAAAAAAAAAAAAAATCAGGCTGACCTTAAACCTGGAGCAGTCTCCGGTTTTGCATAACTACAAAAGCAAAGTGAATATCTAGTTGATCTGTAACGCTGTAATTTAGAAAGGGCAGTCATCCCAATAGAGCCAGCTTGTGTTGCAGGGCAATTTGTGCTCATGATATGGGCTCTGATATTGGGACGTAATTGCTTTTCTAATATCCATGTATTATTTACACTAATCTACTGTTGCAAACAGTGGCAAACTCCTTTTGACTCCAGATCTGTTGTTACTGTAATGTATTTCTTAGAGCAATGAAAGGTCAGGCTAACCTGCTATTCGTCTGTAAATGACCCACCTGAAACCAATAGTTTTAGTGCTGTAACACCAATGTAAATGAGATCCAAATCAAGACTTTGGAGTATTAATTTCCTTTATTGCCATATCTTGGTAGATGGTTATTAAATACTTTAAGTATTAATGTTGCTGCTTTATTTATAACACAGAGATGTAGCTTAAGTGTTTCCTAGATATTTCTTCAGGAGAAGGGCTTGGAGGGAAAACAGAGTAAGATGACGCACCCCAAAGATGATCAGATCAACAACGTTAGCCTTCAAACTCTCACTGGTGTTGGTTAACACCTTTGCAATCCACAGTCCAGAAATGGTATATATAAAAATATCACCCTGCAGAAAACTGTTGGTGCGGGATTTCAGATTACTCTGATTTTCTTCAAAGTGAAATTACAGACTGGAATGGGCTGGGGGGAGTGTAGGAACTTAATTGGCTTAAAATCTAACTCAAGATATGGATGTAGTCAGCTCTCCGTTACCTCTGACGAGACCAGACGTGGCCAGCCTGGGAAAAGAAAAGCCCAGGGAAGGAAAACAGCGGAGTGCCGTGCAGAGACGTTTCTGGCCATTGTTTGTAATTTGCCCTGTGCAGGTTTGAAGCGGATGGAGTCCCTGCTCACCACCTGTGCATTGCTTTCCTTGCTCCAAGCATATCTTCACTGCCTTTATCTTTCCAAGGACATGTCCTTCACTGTTCCGTATCTCCACCTGCGCTAATTAGGGGGCCCTAAGGCACACAAGGGCAATCACCTCTATTACCATTTGAGGTGTTTGATTATAACTTGAGCTGACTAATGCTTGTGTTGGATGGAAGCTACTCAAAAAAGCCCAATTCTGGCTGTGAGACAATTTAGGATGCCAGTACCCTCTCACAATGCGTGTGGGTCCATCAGTGTGGTGTTGGGCCACCCATCCTGCCTATGCAGGCAGAGAGCTTGGCTCCCCATGGTGATTAACTCACAACCATGGAGAAAGCCTGGCTTTAATGGCAAAATATCTAAGATATTGTCCCCAAGCCAGTTGGCTGCACTGGATTTAGGTGGGTGCTCTGTATAAATGGGAGTGGTGCAGCACAGTTCCTCTGCTCTTTGCTGAATTCAACAGCTCAAGATTGTAATGGCCTTGCTGCTTCTGCGAGGAAACATCGTCTTCAGCCCACCAATATCTTGCTCTTGGGTTTGAACGGGGGTAGTCCACACACTTTTCCACATTTCTTTCTTTTGGGGGAGTTTTCTCTGGTGATGCATATATATCTAGGAGGGGTAACTGTTGCCACGATCAAAAGGATGCCAACTGAATCACATTTAAAAATCTAAAAATTTACCAAGCATAAATTTTGTTATTCAATGAGGATATTAATGCAGCACCTGAGTAGCATTTTTCCTCTGCTCTCATTATCACATTCAGTGGGACTGACATGAAAAACATGTAAAAAAGCAAAAGAATCCAACCCAACCCAATGGTCAGGACAGGAAGCCCAGGGTGAGAAGGAGGAGGTGGGCAGGCTGGTCCTATGTGCTTGGAGCGTATTTTCATCCAAAGGAAAGAAAAGACGTTTTCCTTCATACTGATTATTTCTGTATTCTATTTTTTAATTAGGTCCATGCCTTTCATTCACACATACACACACATACAAACCACATTTCCATTTTACAAGCTCTGGCTCATTCATTCTCCTTTCAGGAAAACCCCCTGCCTCCTCTACAGTGCCTGACGATGTTTAAATCAGTCCACACCTTCTGTAGCTGAATTAAGTCATTTTCCACTTTGAAACTTATTCCATAGCAGACTAACTTGCAAATATAAGACAGCTGGCACATTTTCATTTCTTAAAAAATAGTCAATAGTCTGAGAGAGAATTCAGGTTAGTCAGGCACCATCTCTGTTTCGAAAATCCATGTTGCAATATATCTTTATGAAACTCCAAAGTCTAACTCAGACTGACTTTTGGAATATGTCTCCCTTCAGCCCCTTAAATTATGGTTTATATCAGAAACAATAGGCTTTGAACTTCTGACTCGAAAAATTTTCAATAATTTAGTCCTTTAGCTCTTTGAAGCAGTTGAGTTCACTGACTCTGTTATTTGTTTCAAGGTTTGTCTTTTTGGGTTTACAAAAGCCAATAAAGCAAAGATTAGTTCAATATGTGCTCATATATACACCAGCTTGGAAAACTGTGGCATGTTCATAAACAACGATTTGTGGAAAAGTGCTTCGCCGTCATAATAAGTCAAGCGAAACAAGGCCTAAATTCAGTATTTTCTCTCTGAGGTATGGGATGCTGTAGAGTGAACATGTCTGGCTGGGACCTGCTGGTCCATGCTGCATCGCAGGCTGGCTGTGCCACCCCAGTTGGTGCTGGAGCAGAAACTCCCGTAACACCCCCTGTAGTGTCCTGTGGTACGGTTGGTATGTTTAACGTCTTCAAAGTTCAATATTAAGCCTTAAAAGTTGCCCTTCCAAAGAGACTTGTTGAGACATCACTTGCTGTAGTTTGCTGTCGACCTGCAGCGATGGCCGGATCTTCATGAACCCAGCTCTGTAATTCTTTAGGTAGTATTTCAATTACAGAGAAAACTTTTCCTTTTTCAAAAGAAAGTGCATCTGGTGAGCTATGACCTGAGGAATAACTGCAGATGGTGTCTTCAACACAGGGTTTCTGCATCAGATTTTCCTAAAACTTCTGCCCTGATCTAATTTTGTTTCTATTGCAAAGCAGTGGTGACCTGCCCTTTGGTTGAGTGCAAGAGAAGCTGGCCGTCATGCACAGCTCTCCCCAGTCATCCTTTGTTCCTTTGCCCAAGTGAAAAATGCTTGGGAAAGAGGAAGCAAATCTGTGCTCAGGTCTGAATACTGAAAAGCAAAAAAAAATACCTTATAGTCCATTTAACTTCAGGGCTAAAGATATTCTCAGTTATATAGGATAGACTCCATCAAACAAACTTGGTCTGTGCCTTGAGAAAGGGATTTTACTGTTCTTTGTATTGATGTTAAAAGCCAGAAACTGGAAGCTTTTTCCTCCTTTGTATGAAAAGATAAAATAGATCTAGTCCATAGCATATGGAGGAAGCCAAGGTGAGTTAAATGGGAGAAATGAAATCATGGGTGAAGCCTGCAACGGCAGATCATCTGCTTAATGTGCAATTAGTTAATCCTCCTTCCCTGCCCCATGTTATCATCTCCCCACCATCTCTCAGAAGTCAATAGGTCCTTGCTGGCTTCATATTTTTTTAAAACCCTCATTAACTCCAGCAGGGCTCTCAGCTGACTTCCCTTGGCACGTAAATACCCTGACTCCCCTCCTGGCTGCCTCGGCCATTTCCTCTGCTGGGGACACCTGAGACCTTGGGAAGAACTTTTTTATCTCTCCCGTGTGGCTTTATTTAGCAATCTGCGACCAGCAGCTGAAGAAGGGAACTGGCTGATCATCTCTAGGGCAAGAACAGTCACCATGTGGCGGAGGAAGAAGCTCCAGTTTGCTGGTAGGGTAATGGTTTTCAGCTTTCTGTCCTTTATACCCCAAACTCTCGGGTTGGAAACTTGTTGGTCTCTTCTCCCAAGTAACGAGTGATAGGACAGGAGGAAATGGCTTCAAGTTGTGCCAGGGGAGGTTGAGATTGGATATTAGGAAGAATTTCTTCACCCAAAGGGTTGTCGGGCACTGGAACAGGCTGGCCCGGGGAGGGGTGGGGGTACTGCCTGGGGAACTGGTGGAGTCCCCATCCCTGGAGGTATTTAAAAGAGGTGTAGGTGTGGTGCTTTGGGACATGGTTTTGTGGTGGGCTTGGCCATGTTAGGTTTATGGTTGGACTCAATGATCTTAAAAGTCCTTTCCAACCTAAATGGTTCTATAAACTCTAGATGCACATGGGCTCCTTTTCCCCTCCCTCCAGAAAGTGAGCCCCAACAATGTCAATTTGAGGTATATTCAAAAGTTATAATGTGACTTTTTTTTTTTCTGCCATAATTGCAAAGGAAAAAAAAATTACCTTAAGAATCTTTTACCTCTATAAGGGGAAAGTAGTTAAAATATGCAGATAAAAAGTCTTGAGGCTGGAGGCATGCAACGAAATGCTATAACAGCATCTGTTTGCTTTGAGCCTGGTACCAATCTTTTGCAGTCAGGTAAAAACCCTAAACTGGCACCATTATTTTTTTTTTCCCAGAGTCTCACCACATTGTCCTCTGCAGGAGAAGACAGCTGATGTAAAAAAAAATGAGTGCTGCTTTTTAGCACAGGTGGAAGATATCTGCAAGAATATGCATAAATTGGGGCAAAGAGTAGCAGAGTGCCCTGTTTGCTCCCCTGCCGCAGCTTCACCCTCAAAGGAGCTGAATTTCTCTAAGTTAATAATGAGGAACTAAAAATTTACATGATGGTTTGATAGCTCATGATTGTAATAAGCTTCCCCAAATTGCTATGGTGGGGCAGGGGGGATGGATAGGCTAGGCTGCTGCAGTAGGGAACAAGAGATGTATTGATTAATATTTTAAATGAAATAATGCAGACTAATATAACCTTGAAGATTTGGGGAATTGGACTAGATGATCTTTAAAGGTCCATTCCAACCCAAACCATTCCATGATCTGACCCTGGCAGTGAGGGCTGAACAGTGTTCATTGATGTTCATCTCGATGGTAAAAGGTAAGGAGCCTTTTGTGCTTTCCCTGCTTTATTTCTCTTTATTCGCACGTGAAATGGTGTGCTAGTAAATCCTAACAGTCTGTCAAAAGACCAAGAAGAGTTAGGCTTTCACAAGCTCTTTATTAACTGTGTATTTGAATTACTCTGCTTTGTAGCTTCTCATGAAAAGACATATGCATTTCAGATAAAGGCATGTTTTGTCCTTTATGTGTTGGAGACAACACACCGTTGAATTTTGGAGCGGTGCCCTGTTCTTTGAACAACTTGAATGGCACCACTGAAATCCCTATTTTGGGCTCTGGGGTCTGAGGCTTAATTTTAAACACATCTTGAGGGTGTCGCTGGACTGAAACCCAAGGAGAGAATGGAGGAGACATAACGTTGCATGGTCCTAATCGCTAACCTGCCATGGTCTTATGTTAACTAAAGTTATACTTTGATGATAGTCCTTGGTTAAGTGTGTTGGAAAAACGTTAATGCCGAAGTATGCAGGTATGAGGTTTTTTTTGATAGTTCAACTTTAAGAATTCAAAAAAAGTTTTATGTTGCTTGTCAGCTCCAAGGCAGGGATTTTTTTTGATGGGTTTTGAATATCTTGGAGACTGTTCTCCATTATGGCAAGGGATAACGAAGGGTAGGTACGTCCTCAACTCTGCCCAGAGCCCCTCGGGAATGCACAGGTTGCTCTTTTAGTGATGCCAGCAGGCAATGGTGGCCTTTGTCCAAAGAAAACATCACTTGGAGATGTCCTGGGGAATTTTTCCAGAAAACCTTCCTACTAGAAGAATTTAACCAGAAGACAAATAATTTTTTCCCCTTTGTATAAACAGCTGAATGCATTAAGTGGCTGCATATCCAACACTGTTAGGTGCTGCAAAGAGCATCGCGCTCCCCACGAAGGAGGCAGCAGTGAACTTCACCCACCATAACACTTACAGGGCTGTTTAGTTTGGCCTCTGCCAGCTCCACTGAGACTGCTGACAGGTTTACAGTGAAGGAGATAATTATTTTGATGAGTTGATGAAATTAAGCCTCAAGTCAAGTCACCAAAAGCCACCTCTGAGTTGTTAAAGCTGGAAACCACACCTGGCTGCAAGGCGCTGGCTTATGGCACGATGGGTCTGAGAGGATGGGAGCTGTAGTTGGCCAGCCCTGGGGAAAACAGCGCAAAACATGCCTCAATTTAGGACAACAAGATTTGGAAATTTTGGCCTTGTGCAGCTTCTTTGTGAGACGAATAGAAAGAAATTTCACAAATGCTTTCTTTGCAAAGAGCTGAAATTCCCATCCAGATTCAGGGAAGTCCCCAAGCGCTCTCAAAGTCCAACAGGCAAAATCCTGCCTCGATCCGGTTCAGTAAGAACCCGCCACTAAGCCAGGCTTTTACCCTGTGCGTCTAATTACACGCTTAGAGTTGATCAGCACAGAAGTGCTTTCTGAACTGAGCCTTTGCCCTCTGGAAAATGCTGGGAATTAGATTGCTTTCTGTTGGCTCTTCAGTTCAATTAGTTGGCAGAGCTGATATCAACGTGGATTATGACTTACTTGTGAATCCCAGATGGGGGATGTGCGGTAATAACCTTTCCATCTTCATCTCTTCTCGTAAAGGTGCCCTCTAAGAGGTTTTTCTTTTTTTATATATAGAAGGTTACTTCACCTGTTTGATATTGTATATCTGCTTTGCTCTTTTTTTGTCTGTCCTTTGTGTGTTGCAGCCCATTGCAAAGATGGTGCTGGCTGGGCTGGGTTCCTTTTCTCTCTCCTTTCTATTTGTGTATGTGCTTCAGTTGCTTGTTTACTGTCTGTGTATATATATATGCACATATATAAGCTCTCTTTACTTCTGCCATGTTGTCCCTTTCTCCTAGCAGATAGGAAATATGACTAACTGTCATTGTCCTCTTGTTTCTGGAGTTCAGCTGTGTAATCACACAAAGCTTATTCAAGATCATTTAGGTGGATATTGGGCGTTGGGTTGAAAATGGTATTTCCAGGAATCATCGAATCATCTGGGCTGGAAGGG
>NW_009597564.1:12451-15259 GCF_000690535.1 Cariama cristata | reverse complement strand
GACCCCGCATTTCATAAAGCAACCACATCGGATAGGGAAGCCTGCACCTCCTTCCTTCCCTCACCCTCTGCCTCCCTCCCGGAGCCCCCACACCAGGCAAGGCAGGGCAAGGCAGGGCAGGGCTCAGGGAGGTGATCCCCTGTCCTCAGCCCGCTGCCATCTCTCTCCCCGATGGTTTTGACAAGGAGACATGGTGACGCTCCTGCTCACGCCAGCCCCGACTGTGGGCTCACACGTGTTTCTGCTCACACGCACGCTCCCACCATGGCCCTGGCAGCTGCTCTCATTTATTCTCTCTATTTTCGGCTACTCGATGGTGCCCATCATGACTGTGTCTGTGGGGGGAGGCTTTCAGAGGTGCTTCCCCATCCATGGATGCAGGCAGGTGCTGAGTAGGGTTTTCAGAAGCATCCTACCCCTCGTGCACGCTGGCACCTTCTCTACCCTGTTCCGCATCTTTTGTGCTGAGCGCTGTATTTAGCTAGGATTATTTTGGTGTCCTCCCCTTGCTTGTCTTGAATCCCTGATGTGCAAGCCAGCTCCTATCTGCGGTAAAGCCACGTAAGGGTGTTAGCAGTTAACACCAAGCCTAGGTAAATACACCCTGCCCGCGATTTGGGCTGGCTTGCTTGGTTTGGCTCTGGGCTGACCACGGCTACTTGGTCTCCGGTGAGGTCGGAGCACAAGCGGGGCAGGCTCATATCTGCTGTTAATGGCTTACTGGAACTTAGGCAATTTATATGAGCCTCAGAGAGGTCCTCGGTGGTCTCGGTGGCAGGCATTGTCCAGAGCAAATGTTTATTCCGTCGTTCATGATTGAGGAAAGTGCAAAGGGTATGCTCAAAAAGAGTCCCTCCCCGCTACTACCCAATTAGTTTCCCTATCATATTTTTCTCATTTCTTTATTATTATTTCAGCGGTTTCAAGTTTACTGAGAGTCTCATAATATCTGGGGTTATTATTTAAAGCCTCAGGTCCTGGAGTCTTGTGAATGCCCAGGAACTGCTGCTTTCAGTGCAAGAATAAACAAACCAAGAACGAGTTTCTGCTTTCCATAGCCACAAAGACATGGCAGAGCACTAAACACCCCTCGGTCGCTCAAAATGTCAGCAAAGAGAAAGCCAGTCTGTTACACTGAGGTGTATTGAAAAACACATCCCCCTTTTCCTTTCACTTGGAGGGGTGCTGAGCAGCAGGCCCATGCTTTCTGCAGGGTGATGCTGCATTTGATTCATTTTTGGAGTGGGATGAGAAGCTGGCCATGAGCTGCAAGGAGGTGGTCATGGTGCAGTGAAGAGATGTCCCTGGAGCAGGGAGGAGGTGGCCATGGAGCAGGGAGGAGATGTCCCTGGAGCAGTGCAAAGGCAGGAGCTGCTCCTTGGGCATGGAGGAAGGAAAGGACCCCACCCCCCCCTAATGGATTCCTTCAGATAAAAGAGCCCCAGCTACCTTTTTTTTTTTTTTTTTCCCCCTGTAATGGCCCCTGAGGCTAATGTCTTAAAGAGGAAACAAAAGGATTGCTTTACATCACACAAGTGGGGCAGGAGCGCAGTGGGGAAAGCAGCCCCTGAGTGCAGCAGCTCTGCCTGGGCTCCTGCGGCAGGATGGAGGTCAGGGGGAGGGGTACCGCTGGCCCTAACTTGGGCTTTGCTGTGTGGCCTCTTGGTATTAAACCCTGTATTAACCCCTTCTCTGCTGCTTTGGTGTCCATGTCCTCCGGGAGGGCTCTTCTGCCCTGGGACAGTCAAACAAGTGAGGGTACCACGACAGGCCACGTAAGGGATTGAGTTTCATGGGCATAGCCAGCAATGAAGATGTACGGTCTGTGGTGGCTAACGCAGCCAGAAACAGTGCTAATAATACTAAAAAACCCCAAGGAATTCTGCAGTAATGCATTAAAAACGATGGCAAGCGATAAACACGTGGGAGCTTGAAGAGCCAAGCTCACGGGGCGGCAGGAAAGAGGCTTCCTACGGAAGAGGGGTGTTGGGCGAGCGCAAAAACAATCCCGGGTAGCGTGCAGCTTCCAGCGGCTCCAGCTGTGTTGGTCTTCCTTTGTCTGCTCTCTCCTCTGGCAGCTTTCCGAGGGGTGGGCAGAGCAGGTGTGACAGCCACCGAGGGAGCCCCAGCAGCGGCAAAAACCAGGCAGCTGCCAGCAGAAGCTGGATGCAGCAGGTCCGCTCCTCTAGAGAGGATGATGCTGCTTGTGCTGCCTGTCGCGACCAGCTCCGTCACGAGAGCCAGTGAGTCTGGCTTTACGTGGCAGTTGACTTTATAAACCACCCGCTCTGGCCACCGAAATTTTCCATGCTCAGTCCCTGCTCAGCACCTTCCACATATCTGTTTTTGGTGGGGGGATTGCTGTAGGGAGAATAAAGTGTCAAACAAAGTAAAAGAGACACCTTTGATTAGCAGCTAATAGAAGAAAATTGACTCTTTTGGACCGTCATCGTCCTTGCCACATTGGATCAGAATGATGCTCCGTCAGTGCCCTGGTTTTGACCCTGCCCTACACCAGTTTCTTTGCAGGAAGATACAGGGAGGAGGGCTAATCAGCATCTCCTCCAGCACCATCCTTCTCACCCCTAGGATCCCCGCTTTGTCACATCTCTGAAGCATGACCTCCCTATGCCTGTCCCAAACTTATTTTAGAATCATCATAGAATCATTTAGGTTAGAAAAGACCTTTAAGATCATGAAATCCAACCGTTAACCAAGCACTGCCAAGCCCACCACTAAACCATGTCCCTAAGCACCACATCTACACGGCTTTTAAATACCTCCAGGGATGGGGACTCCACCACTTCC